>NC_048222.1:71778779-71829089 GCF_002007445.2 Ailuropoda melanoleuca
CCACCCCGCCTGCCTCCCTGGCCCCACCCCGCCCCTCTGTGCCTCCGCGCCCTTCCCTTCCCGCCCCATCCCCCCGCGCACCCCGCGGCGCAGTCTCCCGGCGCCGCGCGTCACCGCTCGGCCCACCTCCTTCGCAGCCAATCACTGCTCACCTCCGCATCCGGCCCGTCCTCCCGGGGAAAGCCTGTGGCCCCAGACGCGGAATCCAGGACAGTGTGTGCAGTCACCGTGCGCGACTGCGTCTCCGGCGCAGAAGAGACCAGAAGATGGGGTGGTGGGGATGAAGGGCGCGACACCAGTCGTTTGGGTGCAATCGTGGTGCTGCCACTGTCGTGTGTGTTTCGTTTAGCTCTTGATGACTTACAAAATGCTTTTCTATGAATGATCTCACTTGGGCAGCAAAACAACCCAGGGAGGATGGTGGTTATCTCCTTTCCCAGGGGAGGAAATGAAAGCGGGGAGAGCTAGAGGAATTCGCCCCAGGTCCCAGACTGGGCGGCGGAGCCCGGTTGGGTCAGACGCAGATCCAGGCCGCATTCCACCTCCCCTTGCTCGGAAAGCGAGGACAAGTTGACGCACGGGTGATTGTCTCGGTCAGCCCCGATCTCGGTTTGAGATCCACTTGCCTGGTCTAAGAGTGTCCGTGGTTAGGGCAAGGAAAAACGGGAAGATACTGGGGAGAGGGGCGGAGTTTACGGAAGACGTTCAGATTGAGGAAGCCAAGAGAAAGGAGTAAATTCAAAGGGTTACTTTGCGGTTTCTTCTGCTACAAGCCTGACTGATATTAAGGGGAGAATTTGCATCTTAAAAGGAAACCCAAAGATAGAAAGGCTTTGGACGGAATGGCAGAAACTCTAGGCAAATAACGCTTTACTTGTGAGTGTCCCCAAGTAAACACCGGGCAGGGTGCCTGGTGCGTCCCAGGGCCTGGCTAATTGGCGGCGCGCTCAAATTACAGCGCGGAACCAGCGCCCCGACACACCCAAAACAGAGGGCCTGGAATAAAGACTTACTGAGCATGAGTCCGGTGCGACCGATGCTCCTTCACCAGCTCCCAGTGCCCGGGGGCCTCAGCATTAGCTGCAGCCTCTTCCTCCAGGGATCTGCGGAGCTCACCTCTGGTACCCCAAGGACTGCTTCCCAGTGAGGCCTCCCTAACTCCTGGTGTAGGAAAGGTTGGAGTTTGAAGATTCTTGAGACATCTTCTGTGCAAAAAGGTGGTTTTATTAAAGCCTGGGGGACAGGACCTTTGGGTAGAAAGCCCTGGGGTCCGGAGGAGTGGCCCATTATATACTTGCAAGTTGGAAGGGGGATAGGGATAGCGGAAGTCTCTAAGGAATTTGGGAAGCAAGGTTTCCAGGATCTTGAGGGGGCTAAGTTATTGTTAGGAAAAGGTCATTTATTACTGTCTAATGAAAACCTGAGTCATGAGACCCTTCAGATGAATATCAGTGGGCCATTTGCTTGGAAGATGATTGCCAACACGTATCTTTGGGAGGAAGGAGGAGATAAAGGGAGTTTCCAAAGGGACTTATATATGTTAAAGAAGACTTACAGGATCCTGGGGGGGGGGGGTAGTGTTAAGCTAAGATTCCTTCTTTTTTTTTATTTTAAGGTTTTATTTATTTGACACAGAGAGAGATAGTACAAGCACAGGGAGTAGCAGAGGGAGAGGGAGAAACAGGCTCCCCGCCAAGCAGGGAGCCTAATGTGGGGCTTGACCCCAGGACCCTGGGTTCGTGACCTGAGCCGAAAGCAGGCGCCTAACCCACTGAGCCATCCAGGAGCCCCTAAGATTCCTTTTTGCCCTTAGCAAAGTATTAATATCGAGGCAGCTGAGTCCCTAGAGAAATGTCACTCTGCCTGTGTCAAGGACTTGTCAGTGGGCTGTAAGTAGTAAAGAAATTTAATTTATCTTTTGCCCCTTTGTTTCCCACATCGACCCCTTCCTTGCCTAATTTTCCTAAAAGCCTAGCACTCGGCAGGCGCTTGGCAGTGCTTCTCAAACCTGAATGTGCCCGTGAATCATCTGGGCATCTTGCTAGACATAAATGCACTCAGCTGGCTCGGGATGGGTCCCCAAGCTTCTAACAGGTTCCCACTTCGTGTTGCTGCTGCCCTTCTGCCTGTGAATCCATGGAGGACCCTTTAAATAGAAAAGATCAAAACAGGATACTATATTTCCATATTGATCTTTTTTACTTCCTTCCTCCCTGCACTAGAACATAAGTTCAAAAGGGTCTAATTAATAGATTTGGTCTATTTTGTTCCCCGCCAAGACCCCAGCACCCACAAGGGTACCTGGTACACAGCTGGGGCAGTGGCTATTTCGGGGCAGTGGTTCCCAATGAAGGAGTAAATGAAAGATAAGCCAAGAAAGAAGGCAGAGGGATAAATGTGTCATACCAAGTAGAACTCAAGGTGAAAATTGTAAATGGAACAAAGGTTTATTTTGCACTTACGAAATAAAGGAAGAAATAATAGCCACAAATGCTTAGGTCTTGAATAATAGGATGTCAACTTATTTAAAGTAAAAACTGTCCAAAGAACAAGAAAATTTGCAAATATCACATTGATTTTAGAAACTTTAACTCCCTCTCTTTTGGTCACCTCTCATAGGCAGAAGGTGACATGGAAGATTTATAGAAAGAAATTAATTTTAGGGCTCTGTGTTTACTTTTTTATTGTGGTAAAATATACATAATGTAAAATTTAGCGTTTTAGTCATTTTTAAATGTACGCTTCAGGGACATTAAGTATGTTCACATTGTTGTGTAACCATCAGCATCATCTATCTCCAGAACTTTCCATCTTCCCATACTGAAACTCTGTCCCCATTCTGCCTCCTCCAGCCTAAGACAACCCCATCCTAGTTTCTGTCTCTGAATTTGACCTCTCAAGGTACCTCATATAAGTGAAATCATACAGTACTTTTCCTTTTGGAACCGGCCTATCTCACTTGGCACAGTATTCCCAAGGTTCATATATGGTGTGGCCTGTATCAGAATTCCCTCCCTTTTTAAGGCTAAATAGTATTCCATTTTATGTACATACCACATTTTATTCATCTGTTCTTTAGCTGATGGACACTGGGGCTGTTTTGACGTTTGGCTATGGTGAATAACCTGCTATGAACATCGGTGTACAAAAATTTCAGTCCCTGCTTTCAGTTCCTCTGAGTATACACCCAGAGATGGGATGGCTGGATTCTTTGGACCATGACTTATTTAATTTTTTAAGGAACCACCATACTGTTTTCCACAGCATCTGTGCCATTTTTATGTCCCCACTGGCAAAGAGCAAGGTTTCCAATTTGTATACATCCTTGTCTTCACTTGTTACTTTCTTTATTTTTTTTATGCTAGCCATCCTATTGGCTGCCAGGTGGTATCTCATTATGGTTTTGATTTGCATTTCCTTAGTGCTTAGCGTTGCTGAGCATCTTTTCATGTGCTTATTGGCCATTTGGATGTCTTCTGTGGAGAAATGTCTATTCAAGTCCTTTGCCCATTTTTGAATTGGATCGTTTGGTTTTTGTTGTTGAGTTGTAAGAGTTTGTTATGTATTCCGGTTATGAATCCCTTATCAGATATATGATTTACAAACATTTCTCCTACTTTATAGGTTGCCTTTTCATTCTGTTGGTAGTACCCTTTGAAGTGCAAAAGTTTGGGTTTTTTTTAAGATTATTTATTTTAGAGAGAGAGAAAGAGCACGTGCGCAGGGAGCTAGGGGGGACACAGAGAGAGGGAGACAAGCAGACTCCCTGCCGACCCCGAGATCATGACCTGAGCTGATGCTTAACTAACTGAGCCACTCAGGAGCTCCCAAAGTTTTTAATTTTGGTGGAGTCCAATTTATTATTTTCTTTTGTTGCCCATGCTTTTGGTGTCATATCCAAGAAATCATTGGCAAATCCCATGTCGGAAAGCTTTTGCTCTGTTTTCTTCTCAATAGTTTTATAGTTTTTAAGAACTCTCGATTGACTTTTGCAGAGAAGATAGATTCTTTTAAAAAGCTCCATACAGGTCAAAAGTAGGAATTGTACGGGCCACAATATCTAGCTGCAATGTAGTAAAAACTAGTAATTACTAGTAATTAATATTCTAGTAATTATATATTTGAGCATTGCGAAGAGAGTAGATCATAAACGTTCTCATCACAAGGGAAAAAGCGTGTAACTATGTGATGGGTGTTAACTAAAGCTATCGTGCTGATCATTTTGCAAGATGTACGTGAACCAAATCATCATGCTTACACCCGAAAGTAATGCAGTGCTACATGTCAATTTTATCTCTATTAAAAAACAAAGAAAAGAAAACTAAAAGCACTAGGCAGTAAAGCAAGTAACTGGGAGTTGATCCTCTACAACCATTTCTGAGCCACCTCTGTGTCTCCTGCGGAGTTGAGCACAACGCCCTCACACGGTTGGTGACAGTCAATCCAGGTCAAATAAACAAGTTTTTCCTAAACATTCCCAAACACAAATTACCTGCCCACCCACACCTCACTCCACCAGCCAAAAAAGAGAGAGAGAGAGAACACCTGTAATTAATGACAAAAGGTTAACCACCTGGAAAGGTTAGAGCCCTCTCTTTAACTCTGGAGTCAAAGAGAAAGTCGAGACTGAAATGCTAGATCATTTAGAAAATAACACAGAGAACACTGACCTCTGAAAAATAAACTTCAGGAAATGAAGAGGAAGAAATTAAGGGGAATAAAACAAAAATGGATTAGTTAGAAAAGAAAAAAGTCCTTGTGAACAAACAAAAAATAAAGTTTTTTCTGATTAAGAAAACTGGATGTGGTGGATGGCCAGGAACTCGCAGAGATAGGCAGGTGGTGCCAGGAGAGGAGAGAAAAGGAGTCAACTCACTGTCACCTCCCTGGCTGCTGCCACAGCCTGAGGCCACCCAGCAGGGTTCACCTCTACAGCCCGGCTGTTGCTAGGTCCTAGGTCGGTGAGCCTGGACACATTACTCAACCCCTCTCTGAACTTCAGTGTGTTCGTCTCAATAGTAGGGGTGATACCTACTTTTTCGGCTACTGGTCAGAACGGACTAAATACAGGGCATGCATGTGGGGATGGTGGTTATGATTTGTTGATAATTAAATTATTAATGAGAATATTAATATCCCGTTTCACCCTATGGGAGGTCCTAAAGAAGAGTAGGTGGGTAGAAATCTGAGGTGCCAACAGGCTCCTGGGGGGCTCAGTCGGTTAAGCATCTGCCTTCAGCTCAGGTCATGATCCCAGGGTCTTGGGGTTGAGCTCAGCATCAGGCTCCCTACTCAACAGGGAAGTCTGCTTCTCTCCTCTGCCTCTCCCCTGCCCCAGGCCCTGGCTTGTGCTCTCTCTCTCTCTCTCTTCCACTCTCTCTCTCTCAAATAGATAAATAAAATCTTAAAAAAAAAAAAAATCTAAGCGCCAAGCCAGGGACCCTGTTTACCTGTGACAAAGGGAAGAAAAGCATCCAGCCAAGCAGCTGGTCAACCCGGTCCAGGAGGCCCATGCCGGTCACAGCAAAACATGTGCTCCCTCCTCCTCCAACGTCTCCCCACGGGTAAATGGGGGTGAAAATGAAGGTCTCACCGTCTATACAGAGTGGGACCTGGATTTGTTGTTCCTTGGGTTTTTCCTTGTACTGCCAGTCTATGGTCAGATCTGAAGATGAACAACATAGAAGGGAAGCCAGCTGGAGGGAGTTGGGCAGTTTTCCAGCTTAGATGCTGAAAGTGCTGATGCTGGCAGTAGTGGGATGTTTCTGGAGTGACGATCCAGGTGTGCACGTCTGGATGTTTTTAGCTTCTTGCTTGCCTGTGCTGGGAGAGGTAAGCCAGTTTGGATCACCAGGCAGACAGGGGTTCTCTGCATCTGGAGGAGATTGTGAAGGGAGAATCTTATGTGCACAAGGAGTCCCAAAGCTAACAGTACAAGGAGCAGTGCTCAGTGGCCAGCCATCTTCAGTGTCATGGCCCTGGAGGCAGAGAACAGTAAAGAAATTCTAGGTGCTAAGCCCAGCTTGCTCACTTGGGTGAGGGTTTGCTGGCTTTTTTCTCCTGTGGGCAGGTGAGGACACGAGGGGAAATGCTAGGTTCCTGAATAGAATAAAGTACATGATTGTCAGATATGTGTCCACCAAAACCACATGAACAGTAAGTCAAAAGATACAGTGCCATCCATTGTGTAAGCTGCCCACAAGAATAAGATTGCCAGGAAGAAGCTGGTATTTCCAGCTGGGGCTTTCTCTCCTTGCCCTCATGCCCTCAGCTGGCTAGAGGCAGAGAGAGAACATTGCCTGGCAGCACTCTGTGGAATTATCCCCCACATTCCATGATAATCCTCTTCAATGTTATAATTTGGGCTAGTTGCCTCCATGCCTCAAAGGATGGGCATGTGACCTGTGACTCCTATGGTATGGTTGCCATAGACTAGGGGAAGACCTTTGTCTGGGATCACTTTTGTAAACCTGAATGTAACCAGGCTGGGTGGAGGCTGGTCTTAGCCATCCTGTGGAGGGATCCTTCCTGAGAATGAAGCAACACCGAGGACAGCAGGTCTACTCCCATGTGCTTCAAATTCAGCCAGTAGAAAAACTCCCTCTCTTCCCCTCAAGCCAGAGCTTGCCTGACACTTCCAACCAGAGCAGCACTAATAGACCTATGGTGGGTTGAACTGTGTCTGCCCAAAAGATACATCCAAGTCCTAACTCTGGTACCTGTGAATATGACCTTATTTGAAATGAGGGTTTTTCAAATGTGATAAAGCTAAGATGAGGTCATCATGGATTAGGGTGGGTCTTATAAGACAGGAAATTTGAGCACAGAGACACATGCAGCGGAGAGCACCATGTGAAGATGGAGGCGGAGATCAGTGTGATGCGTGTACATGCCAAGTGGCACCAAGGATTATCGGGAGCCTCCTACAGCTGGAGAGAGGCAAAGGGATTCCCCCTCAGATTCTCTCTCAGAACCTCCAAAAGGAACCAACCCTGCTGACACCTGGAGTTTGGACTTCCAACTTCCAGATCCAAGAAATGCATGCAAGAGGCTTTTATGAAGTCGAATCAGTATTAAGCCCTATTTTTCCAAAAGATGACGTTTTGGCAGCTGTTTTCATCAGATTCCTGGCCTTTTGGCTAGCCTGCCAACTCTTTCCCCAGCAACTGTGCTAAAAGAAATTTTAGTGTGGGCCCTTATCATATCTTGCCTGGATTGCTATAAAGAGTCTATCTTCGGGGCGCCTGGGGGGCTCAGTCGGTTAAGTGTCTGCCTTTGGCTCAGGTCATGATCTCAGGGTCCTGGGATTGAGTCCTGGGTCGGGCTGGGCTCCCTGCTCGGTGGAGAGTTTGCTTCTCCCTCTCCCACTCCCTCTCTTGTACTCTCTCTCTCGCTCTACTCTCTCTCTCAAATAAATAAATAAAATATTTTTTTAAAAAAGAGTCTGTCATCTTTTTCTTTCTTAGTTCCTCTACCCTACTGCCACTTTTCCCCAAACATACTGATTTCATCATCGGTTGTTACCCATGCTCTGCAGAAGAATTTCAAGCTTGCCAGCGTATCATTCAAGAATTTAAAGAATCTCATCTCAACCTCTCTTGTGTGTTGTCCACCATCTCTCCCTTGCCATGTGCCTTATACTTTGGCGATACCAAATTATTTGATCCTAAATATTCCACACACTTCCACAGCTGCATGTTTTTGCAAATCCTGTTCTGTTTAAAATGATCTGTTAGTTGCCTCACTCAGGAGCCAGTTCCAACCCCCTTCTCCAACCTGGCTTGCTATATAGAAGCTGGAAAAGGCAAATTGTCTCTTTCCCAGACTCTATTGCTGCTAAGGCTGGTTATGTGACACAGTTCTGGCTAATGAGAGATAAGGAGAAATCTGCCAGAGGTTTCTGGGAGTTTTTGCTTTGCTGCTAGAAGGGGGAACATGGCAGGCACTGTCCTCCTCATCTTTCTCCTTTGAATGTGGACACAATACCTGGGCTGCTACAGCCAACCTGTGACTATGACTAAAGGTCACGAGAATTCCAGAAACTTCAGCCCTGACATTTTTAGCTGGTGAGTCATCTTGAGTGCCTAACTTATTTGTTATAGTAAATATATATTGTATGTATCATATATATTATATATGATATTTCTTTATTATTATTATTTAAAGATTGATTTATGCTAAGAAAGTAGGGTGATCAAGGGCACCTGGGTGAGAGAGAGAGAGAGCACACAAACACGGTGAAGGGCAGAGGGAGAGAGAGAATTTTGAGCAGACTCTGTGCCGAGTGTGGAGCCATACTTGGGGCTCAATCTCATGACCCTGAGATCAAGACCTGAGCAGAAACCAAGAGTCGGATGCTTAACCCACTGAGTCACCCAGGCACCCCTATTATTATTATTTTTTAAACCACTGTTAGTTAAGCATTCTGTTCCTTGCAGCTGAGGACATTTCTCACCAATACTTTGGTAAGGTGTTCAATGTTCTAGATCTTCCTAGTTAAATTGTTGCTTGCTATGAGAAGTAGTCCCAGACATCCTGGTCAGACTAGGACTTCCTCCTCTAAGCACCCATGACATTGGGCTCTTATCTTAGTTGCAGTACACATCACATTAGAATGAATTGCTTAGTTCCTGCTCTAGGCTATGAGCTCTGATCTCAGTCTTTCGTGTCTCTGCCCAAGGTATGCTGGCACCCAGCAGAGTGGCCTATAGAGAGCAAGGACTCCAAAAACACAGGGCAAGTGGAGGATTCCTTTCATAGCTGCTCATCGCTGCATTGTAGCCACTGGCAAGGATTCTCACCCTTTAAGATCTACAAGGCAATGACCGACCCACCTCCCTGGGTCATTTCCATATTCTGTCCAGGCAGACTGTGCTCTAATCCATCCTGCAGATACTTGCTGTGCTTTCATGTGAAAGATGCTGTGCTATGCTCTGCACAGGACAAAAAGAAAGGAAGGGCACATCTTGTATTTTAAGAGAATACCTTAATAAAGAAATGAAAGTTTCTCTTGCATATGCCTTAAATAACAACACAACCAGAGGGGTGGGAGAAATACATATTTGTTTGCAACTGCAATTCCCATCCCTGGCTGCATGTTAGCATGACCTGGGAGCTTTTTTATAAAGGCAAATGCCCAGGGGCACCTGGGTGGCTCAGTTAGTTAAACATCCAACTCTTGATTTTGGCTCAGGTCATGATCTTAGGGTTGTGAGATGGAGTCCCCTCTTTGGGCTCAGCGCGGAGTCTGCTCGAGATTCTCTCCCTCTGTCCCTCCCGCCACTCATGCTCGCTCTCTCTCTCTCTTAAATAAATAAATTATATATATATAAAAGGCAAATGCCCTGGCACTCTCCCTGGGGAGCCTGATGAAATTGGTCTGCTGCTCCCTTCTCCACCCCATCTAATTTCTTAAAGCTCCCTAGGTGGTTCGAATATCCAGTCAGGGGTCAGAACTACTGATTTAAAAGAGGGAGAGATGTGGACTAGGAAGGCATCTTGGAAGCCGTGGTCTCTAGGCCAAACCTTGAGGTATAAGGGACAGTTGGACAACAGGGAGCAGAGGTATCTGAGAGTGAGGAGTGGCAGAAATGAAACATCAGTCTAGCTGTCAGCCAATCAACCAGACTAGTTGTGGAAGAGAGTTCTGATGAGTCAGTACTAGAAATAAAAGTGGGTGTGTGGGGGAAGGGCCGTGAATGCCAGACCAACAAGGTTAGACCATTCTGAAGGCAAGGATCGCCATCCTGATGGCAATTTTTATGCTAAGAAAATAGCATGATTGGGGCACCTGGATGGCTCAATTGGTTAAGCATCCGACTCTTGATCTCGGCTCAGGTCTCAATCTCAGGGTGGTGAGTTCAAGCCCTATGTTGGGCTCCACATTGGGGATATAGCTTTCTTAAAAAAAAAAAACAACTACCCCAAAAAATGTTTTTTAAAGAAAGTACTGTGATCAAAGAGAAATTAAAGAAGAAACTCTGCATATAGAAGGAATATGGGCTGTATGAATTAGTAAACAACGATATAGTCTGTTAAGATAATTACGCTCAAGCCACCAGTGAGGTTGCCTGTGGACCTGAGGTGCTCCCAGGTTAACCTTCCTTCCCACAACTTCCACCGGGAGCTCCCGCCCGGTTCAGACATGCTCAGACCTAAACCACGTTTCGAAGAAAACCCCACATTTCTTTGGAGTTCCTTGTTATCAGCCCTCATGTTCCTTTCATCCTTTTCTGCCTAATGCCTATCATAGAACACCATAGTGTCTGGGACCTTTCAGGTTCTCAAGAAACGCTTACAGAAAGGAAGAATCCAGCCACACAACTTAGCTTGGCTCAGCTTCAAGGCTTGCTGGGAGCTCAGAAACATGGGATGGTAGGGAGATGGAAGAGGAGGCCAGACCCAGTCAGAGCTGAAGGAAATGACTCGCTGTCAGGCTGGCCTCAGGTGTGAGTGGAAGACTGTACAATGCAGAACATTCCAGGGGCCGTGGTGAAGCACCAGGAATTGACTGAGGCCAGGAGCCAAGGAGGTGCAAATTTGGGAATGTTGGGAGAGCCCCAGTATGGGAGTGTCCAGGTGGCAGACCAGCTAAAGACCGCAATCCCTGCTGCCCAGCTGGGCCGGTGGGCTCTGGCCAAGGGGGAACGGCCCAAGAGTTCAGCAGGGTATCAGGTCCAGACCAGAGTGGACGAGCCAAACAGAACATGGGGCCACATCCCCAGGGGAACGACAAGGCCTTCACAGCCGACATCAGGGCCAAGTTGTAGCTCTAAGGGCATGTGGGGGTCTGAGCTTCCCCTGGGCCTCAGGCTCATGGCTGCAGGGGTAGGTCTGGCCCTCAGCTGGGCGCTGGGATTAATTCAACCAGTGCTCTATCCAGCACTGACTCTGGGGCTGCAGGAGGGGGGTCATTCCACCCACCACATCTCCAGCCGATCAAAATGGGGAGGTGCTGAAGATGCCCAGGGCCAAGGTGCCCATGAGAAAAAAAACACAGGAGTTGTTGGTTTGTTTTCAAAACCTAGCATGGGTTCCAAATCAATGAAATGAAAACACAAATTTCTGGCTTCTTTCATCCTCTCTGCAAGAGAGATGATGTGACCCTGCCTTCACCACGCCAGGACCACCGGAGGCCCCACCTGTCCCTTGGTCATCCCAGCCTTGCTGAGCCTGCGCTCATGTGCTCCCCCCAGGGTCCTCAGGCAGCAAAGAAGTTGCTCCAGGGGCAGAAGCCATTGCAGGAAGGCGAGTAGGCAGCGGACTGTTGGGGAAAGAGGCCTGGCCTCGAGTCAGAAGAGCCGAGTTCCAGGGCTGATTGCATCATTAATCTGCCGCATGCCCGTGAGCACAGTACACGCAAGGCCTGTCATTGTGCCCACATGCAGCCCAGATGTTTTCCAAATTCCTTTCCTGCTCTGCCACTCTGAGGCTTCCCATTAGCATGCGAACAGCAGGCCAGGTGTGTGGGGAGTTAGAACAAAAGCCAAATGGCCACTCGGAGTCTGTCCCCTAACGGCTGTGACTTCTTGTGTCTCTCCCCGCCCTTCTCGATGCTGCCGCTCGTCGTGCTGATTTGGTCACCGTGCTGTGCAATGCATGGGAGGAGGAAGAGGTGGGCAGTTGTTGGGAAATGGTGTCGACACTGAGCAATCAAACAGCTGCTGGGAGGTGGAAGCCGTGGTGCCCTGCCCAGAACCACTGCCAGGCCCCTGTGCGGAGTGGCCCCTTGCCTCCACGGTGACCCTTCCCTGATGAGGGCCGTCCACAGCCACGAACTGATATGGTTCACAAAGCTGCCCCCTCGCCTCAAGGTGGGTCAGCTCTACAGTGTAATTTATGTTCTAGAAGCTTCCCCCTGTGGGTTAAGCCAGACCTAAACTTTACTTTCTTTTTTTTTTTTAAGTTGAAAGAGGGTTGACAATGTTACATGAGTCTCAGGTGTATGGTATAATGATACCACAAGTCCGTGTGCAACGCTGGGCTCACCACAGTGCACTCCTACCGTCTGTCACCACAATACCACTGACCACCTTCCCTGCTGTACTTCTCATGCCCGTGACTGACTCCTTCCATCCTGGGAGACCGTACCTTCCACACCTCTTCACCCGTTCTGCCCATCTCCCTACCCCTTCCCTCTGGCAACCAACAGCTTGTTCTTTAAATTTATGGCTCTGTTTCTGCTTTTTTGTGTGTTTCAAACCTTAACTTCACTTGAGAGTACATCTTTGCTTGCCCCCAGCCCTTCCCCCTCGGTCCCTCACAGGGTTTCCCTGCAGCATCCTCTCTGAATAAATCACTTTCACGAGAGCATCTGTCGCAGGTCCTGCTTCTAGGGACTTGATCCAAGACAGGGTGTTTTTAATAAATAAAAATGAAATGCCATCGATGGGCAAAACATGAATGTGGAGAAAACACGTATGAGAATATGGGATATAAACTCCCAGATTCATTTTTCTTTAAAGGAAAAACGAAAAGTGTGCAACAAGTCTGTTTGTGGGGGAAGGAAGTGAAGACCAGCTTCCTGTTTGTCCCTGGGGGGCAGTAAGCTGAGTGGGTCCCTTCCCTGGTATTGAAATGCCATTTAGACTCATGCTTTTCCTAAACATCACGAGGTAGCCGGGAGCTCCCCAAATCAAGATCAGTCCGGTTTTCTCGAACGCTCCTGTCTATGACTTACCTGACTCATGCAAGTAACTATATCCTCTTCTGTCTGTACAGGGGGCAGGAGCCCCTATAAGGAAACTCCAATAGTGAATGTGGTGTTTTTCTTTTAGAAACCAGGCTGATCTGTTAAAAGTCCAATTCAAAAAGCCTCAGAGGCCCCAACTACCCAGACTGCCCCAGCCCACAGCGGCCACTCATGTCCAGACGAGGTGACCTAGTGAATAAAAGCTGTGCATTCTAATGAAAAGCTTTCCCGCGCCCTGAACTATTGTCAGGCGCATCTTTCCGATGTTCTCTCATGGTCGTCAATGGCACAAGCTCTGGAATCAACATGCCCACGTTTGATACCTGGCTCTTTCCCTTGGTGGCCGTGTGGCCTCGCCTCAGTGTCCTCATGCATCAGATTAAGGGCTCATGTGTTATTACAGATGCATCAGTACAAGGGATGAGCTGAGAACACCGTTTGGCACAAGGTGAGGTTTAACACATGTTAACTTATTATTATCATGGTAACTAATTGCTCGTTCAGTGGAGGGCACTTGGGTCTCCACCACCAAGTTGCTGTATATCTGAGCAAATCACTTAAGTACTTTACGCCCGTAAACACAAGGTTCAGCAGGATGCTCTCTGACGTCCTTTCCGGCCCTAAAATTATACGAGCCAATGAACTACTGATGTCAACTCTGAACTCATTTCCAGGTCCTGATCTATCCTGGTAACCAGGACGTTGTTCTTATTTATCCATGAGACTTTGTAATATTGATGATTTTATATGTAACTAGACTGGACCACAGGATGCCCAGATATTTGGTTAACCGTGATTCTGGGTGTGTCTGTGTGGCCATTTCTGGGTGAGATTAATGTGTGAATCAGGAGACTGGGTAAAGCAGATTGCCCTCCCCAATGTGGGTGGGCCTCATCCCACTTGTTGGAGGCCTGACTAGAACAGAAAGGTGGAAGAAGGGAGAATTTACTCTCTGCTTATTTTCAAGCTGGTACATTGGCCTTCTGCACTCCAGTTGGAACTTCACCACCTAATTTACAGTAAGACCGAAGTATAATAAGATAGAACATAAAATAAATCTATTTATGTATCACCCCAGTATGAAGGCTACCATCAGAAAAAAGCACAGACTGGGTGACTTAAAGAAGAGAAATTTATTTTCTCACTGTCTGGAGGCTGCAAGTTCATGATCAAGGTGTTGGCAGGGTTGGTT
This sequence comes from Ailuropoda melanoleuca, assembly GCF_002007445.2. Lineage (NCBI taxonomy): Eukaryota > Metazoa > Chordata > Mammalia > Carnivora > Ursidae > Ailuropoda > Ailuropoda melanoleuca. Next base: position 71,792,663 of record NC_048222.1, read on the forward strand.
TCTTCTTCCTCTCTCCTTGCTTGTAGATGGCTGTCTTCAGTGTCTTCACATCGTCTTCCCTCTGAGTGTGTCCATGTCTTAATCTCCTCTTCTTATAAGGACACCAGTCATATTGGATTGGGTTCTACCCCACTGACCTCATTTTATCTTAATTACTTCTTTAAAGGGTCTATCTCCAAATACAGTCATTTTCTGAGGTATTGGGGATTTGGGCTTCAACCCTAACCATATTCAATTCAATATGAATTTTTGGAGGACGTACTTCAGCCCATAACAACTGCTTAATATATGTAGGCATGGAACAAACATATGTTGGACAAATAATAAAACTATGAGCATACCAGTAGAAAAATAAATGAAGATAATACACTAGAAAATCACAAAAGAAAAACTCAAATGGACAGTAAACACATAAAAACATGGCCAGTCTCATTGGAATCACAGAAACACAAATTAAGACATTACTGAGATATTATCATTGTACCAGTCAAAATGGCCAAGATGAAAAAGAACAGACAATAGCCACCCAGAGGAGTACAGATATGGGGAACACAGCTCTTTGTTACCTTGCTAGTGAGAATGCACTTGGAACACACCCTGGGCAAGGCAGCTTATCATCATTTGTTTAAAGTACCGCATTCTGGCAGGTGAGCAGACATCCTTAAAGAAATGACCTGAAAGGTAGTTCTTAGTCAAGTGAAGGACGAAGGAGGAGCAAATAAGGCAGAGATAACAATTTTGAGTGAAGGCCTGGTGGCCAGAAAGCACAGTGCCTTCGCAAAGCAGGAGAGTAAAGAGGGGAGGGACCCCATCATGCTGTCCGTCCTGGACCAAGGTCAACGTGAATATCATCTTCCTCCCCAAATTGCACTGCATCAATACCTACATTCACATCTAGTGCATCACTAGATGGTTTATTTGCTTGATTGCAACTTATTATCTAAAGGGACTTTACTTATACAATTTATTTAAATATCTGTTAGTGTATCTGTTTCTTCCTCCACGCAACAAGAATTTGGTCTTTTTACCAATGGCAGTTGTAAGCCACTAAAGGGATTGGAGCAGAAGGTGATATGCGGGTGTGCATTTTAGAAAGATCATTCCAGCTACCGTGTGCAAAATCCTCTGAAGGTTGGAGGTACGTGGCGCATCAGGAAGCTGTTTGATAACCTGACCAAAGATTACAGTGACCAAACCAGTGGAGGAACAGTAGGGAGTGAGAAAGAAGGGGGATGCTGGAAAAACATCGGAGTTAGCATCCGTGGACTTGCAACGTATTCGACCTTGGGAGGAGTAGAAAAGGGAGGATGGGTGCCATCTAGTTTTGGCTGGAGGACTTGAATGGTGGTAATACTTTCCAAGGGAGTAAAGGAACAGGAGGCAGGAGTTTAGGGGGAACTTAAACACACTGAGTTTGAAGTACTAGGAGATATTTCCATGGAGAAGTTCTAGGAGGCAACATATAGGTATTATCTTTATAAAGTCGAAAGTGGAAGCCAAAATCTATAGTTGGGATGAAACGGCCCACGTAGGGGGTTAAAGCTACCCAGGACCTGTCTACATAGTCCCAACCACTAGGGTCCTAAACAGTACAAATCAAGGCTGGTCTCATGCGGCTGCCAGGACACGAGACACGTTACAGGCTTCATGGTGAGGCCAACACCATGGAAGGTGAACACAGTCCCTACAGAAGGCTGATTCGGAGAGAAAGATTTTCACAAAGATTTTATGAAGTCCAGAAATTATACTATAGTATCTTTTATAAAGGCCCTTCCTTAACCCCAGCGTCCTCCCTTCCCAACACAGTAACCACGGACATACAAACTGGAGTGGGGGGAGGATGCCTTAAAGAAGAGGCAATTTTTTCTTTCTCATGTGTTTTGAAAAGCCTTTTCTCTGTACATTGTTTATCTTTTGACTTTGTGTGTGGTTTGTTGCTGTTGTTGCAGTATAATTGACAGGTGGCATTTTTAAAAAAGATTTTATTTATTTATTTGAGAGAGAGCGTGAGTGAGAGCGGTAGAGAGGGTACAAGTGGGGGGGGGGCGTTGGGGGGAAGAAACAGACTCCACGCTGAGTGGGGAGCCTGACCAGGGACTCAATCCCAGGATCCTGAGATCATGATCTGAGCCAAAGGCAGATGCCTAACTGACTGAGCCACCCAGGTGCCCCAACAGATGACATTTTATTAGGTTCAGGTATATAACATCATGATTCGGTATTTGAGGATATTGCAAAATGATCACACAAGTCTACTTAACATGTCACCACGTATACTTATAGAATTTTTTCTTGTGATGAGAATGCTTAAGATCTATTCTATCAACAACTTTCAAATGTACAACGCAGTACTATTAACTCTAATCGCCACGATGTACACCATATCCCCATGATTTACCTTTTTTTAAAAAGATTTTATTTTTTAAGTATTCTTTACACCCAACCTGGTGCTCAAACTCACAACCCTGAAATCAAGATCTCATGCTCTACCAACTGAGTCAGCCAGGTGCACCTTACTTTTTTATTTTATTTTATTTTATTTTATTTTATTTTATTTTATTTTATTTTTTAAAGATTTTATTTATTTATGTGACAGAGAGACAGCCAGTGAGAGAGGGAACACAGCAGGGGAGTGGGAGAGGAAGAAGCAGGCTCCCAGCGGAAGAGCCTGATGTGGGGCTCGATCCCGGAACGCCAGGATCACGCCCTGAGCCGAAGGCAGACACTTAACGACTGTGCCACCCAGGCGTCCCCTTACTTATATTTTAATTGAAACTTTGCGCCTTTGACTCCCTTTACCCATTTAAACCACCCCCCATCCTACAACTCTGACAACCACCAACCTGTTCTTTGTATCTATGAGCTTATTATTTTTTTTATTCCACATATATGTGAGATCATACGGTGTTTGTCCTTGTCTGTCTGATTTCCCTTAGCATAATGCCTTTGTGGTCCATGCATGTTGTCACAAATGGCAAAGTTTCATTCCTTTTAATGGTTGAATAACACTCCATTATGTATATACACCACATTTCCTTTATCCATTCATCTGTCTGTAGAAACTTGGGCTGCTTCCCTATCTTGGCCATTGTACATAATGCAGCATTGAAAATGGGGATGCAGATATCTTTTCAAGTTAGCGTTTTTATTACCTTTCGATAAATACCCAGTAATGGAATTACTGGATCATAGGGTAGCTCTATTTTTAACTTTTTGAGAAACATCCATATTGTCCTCCACCATGGCTGCACCAGTTTGCATTCCCACCAACAGTGCACGAGGGTCCCTTTCCCCACTGTTTCTGGTATTGTTCATACACAAGAGTATAAGTGTTTTCAGAAATCAATTTAAGTCATCAACTATTTTCCTTAGGATTTTTGAGGTTAAGCCTGGAGCTCCCAATGTCCAATAAAACCCCCTTTTTCTTTGTTCTTTATGAGTTAGTTCTGAAGAATAAAAAACAAACAAACAAAAAAACACAAGAACTCACAAGGACAAGATAGGATCAGTAATATCTTTGGCGAAGAACTCTATTTTCTACATAAGCCAGGTCCCACTGAATTTTAAAAATTCAGTATTGTGTTTATTCTAGAATTAATCGTTGAGGATGCAGGCATTCACAGGACACTGTGTCCTTTTTTTAATATCTCTCAGGGAAAAAAATCAGGCATCACTCATCAGATCTACACAATTGGCTTCAGTTTTTGGACTGTGTGAACGCTGGACTGGATTATGTTTCTCCCTTTGCTCTGGATGCTCAAATCCAATCTTATTTATGCTTCGTCTAACAAAGAGTTTATCTTCCCAAAGTGTGTGGGAATTAATATTTGCTCTTTTAAGTTTTTTCTATCTTTTACTCCCTCCAATTTGTCTTTTAATTTTTTCACTTGTCTTTAATACAACATATCACATCCTTATTGAAAGGAGGTGGGAAAGGGGTGCCTGGGTGGCCTGGTTGGTTAAGCATATCCAGCCTGGAGTTGGCTCTGTGCTGGGCATGAAGCCTGCTTGGGATTCTCTCTCCCCCTCTCCCTCTGTTCCTCCCCTCCACACCATCTCCCCTCACACACACTCTTGTGTGCTCTCGCTCTCTCTCAAAAAAAGGGGGGGGGAGATAAGAAAGAGGATAAAAGGGAAAGACACAGTGAGAGAGAGTGGTAAGGAACAAACTCTGCTAAAACATGTTCTTAGCAAGCAACATCCATTATTTACATTACCAAATTACACTTAACTTCACCATGGAGTTCCTTCCTGTAGAATTCCCTGAAAACATTTACATTTTCATTTGCTTTAATAAAAAGCACTTTCCCACAGGCACAGTATCTCTCCAACACGTCTGCTGTGTAAAGCAAATTTTATCTGTATTTCAAAAGAGTTTTACCCAGGTCCAGCAACATCTGTCTGTAATGGGAAGAACTCAGCTCCATGCTGAACTCCAGCCTCCTCTGGTTGTTTCCCTTCATCTAGCCTAGCTGGCCGTGTGGTGAAGTATCTGAGTGTGTCAGCCGGCTCTCCTACACTCAAGTTCCTTTCCATCCTCACTAGGAAGAGACAGAGCATGGAACTGATGTGATCACTCACCCACCCAAAGTGTCAGAGACAAAGCAGATCAAAACTCCTGTCTCCACTCCCCGGGCTTTTGCCACCATATCACAGCGACTCCTTCTCTCCCAAATGATTCCAAGTATGTCCTCACTGCTATTTAGCAAAACTTTACAGTGTACATCTTTGCAGTAGTTTCTCTCTCTTAAGACACACACACATAACTTTTAACTATGATGTATAGCTTATTAGATATACAACATTTTCGGGTCAAAATTATAGATCTTGGGGGTTGCCTGGGTGACTCAGTCAGTTGAGTGTCTGATTCTTGATTTTGGCTCAGGCCATGACTTTGGGGTTGTAGGATCAAGCCCCACATCAGGCTCCACACTCAGTGGGGCGTCTGCTTGGGATTCTCTCTCTCCCTCCCCCTCTGCCCCCCCCCAATTTATGAGTGTGCTCTCTTTCTCCCTCTCTCTCTCTAAAATAAAATATATATAGAGAGAACACAGGGAGACTTCATCTCGGGGTTTACGATCTCAGAAGTACACTGAAACAGCTTAGTTTGAAGCAGAGCCAGAATCAGGAGGCAGTCAGCAGGGCATTGCTGGGGCTTTGGTCCATGGGCATCCTGAGACATCACTGTAAGTATAAGGAGAGGGTGAATTCCTAGTTCCCTTGGCATTCTGCTTCCATAATGGTGCTGAAATTTGTCTGCTGATACTCCTCTCCTCTTTATAATGATCGATTTATACCTTTATTAAGTTCTTTTACCATGATTTTGGTAGAGTCTCAGGAGGGAGAGATGACCATTTGTACTTACAACTCCTAAAGCTCTGATCCTCTCTGATACTGTATGTGTGTACGTATGTGTGTATGTGCACACGCGTGTGGGCACACATTTCAGTATAAGAACAGAATTTGGCAGGCAAGCACGATGCTCTGGAAGCCACTGTGGAACCTCTGTGTTTCCAAGGTAGAGACCCACCTCAGCAATTCAAGTGGATCGTCCGTGAGGTGGTCGAGGCCAGCCTTTAGTGGGAAGAGGGAAGTGGCCCAGCTTCGGGGAGAGTGGATTCCCTGAGCCCGCAGGAGGAAGGGCTGGTGAGTTTGGGGGAAAGGCAGACACCTGACCCCCACTCGTGTACACTGAATCCAGCTTTGTATATTTACAGTCATGGCCAAACTTTATTTCAGGAAAGCAAGAATGAATTTGCTTTAAATCACTTCAGATAATCTGCCACACTAACATATGAGGGGAAAAAAACCTTTTCTCAACAGATGCAGAAAAGGTTTTCAGTATAAGTCAAAGCCGATTGGTGGCAAACTTTCTTTCTCCTGTTTTTTAAAAATAGGCATGTGTATGTAAGTGGACATAAATAGCATCCTGTCATAAAGCTGTTTTAGGCGCCTGAACTCCCCTCTCCCTCACCCTTGCCTGTATCAGGTCCTCCACCTCCACACATCTCCTTAGTCATTTTTCTCCGAAATCATGCAATGCCATACACATTCCATGCCTCATGCTCAGAACAAACCCCCATTCCCCCCAGCATGTTTTCCAGAAAGGGTCACCACTCTTTCTTCCTCATCTCACTCAGCAAAGCTCTCTGGTCTACCTCCCATCCCCAGCAATCTTTGAGTTTGTGGTTCCCATCAATGATGAACCCAACCGACTGCCATGCAGCCCCTCATTTAAACTCATCCTAAATCACTTGGGATGGCAGCTCTATAAAGATGCTCTTCTCCCGGGTCACATGGCCTGGTTTTCCTTCTAGTTTCTTTCTGTCTCTTTAACCTCCTTTTAGCTTCTCCCCTATCTATATCTGTCAGTGCCGCAGGCCCCTGGGGCTTCTCCTAGACTTCTTTCTTCTCTTTTCCCTCTCTCCCCTAGACTACATCATCCATGCTATACCTTCATTGACACCATTTTGCTGATTAAGACCAAAATCTCTATCTGCAGCCCAGCTCCTTCCTCGGGGTTCCAGACTCATCTATCCAGTGATCTGTCCACACTTGGACTGGGTTCTCTATGAGTCCTTGATTCCTTGGGACCACTGGGCTGGCTGTCCTTCAGGAAACAGTGCCATCATCCAGTAGCAACCAAGAAGTGACCCTTTTCACCTTGGGGTGGCATGCCCCATCATTCACCCCAACCTGTTGATTTTACTTCCTGGATATCTCTCAAATCTATTTTGTGCCCCATTTCCACAACCACAAATTTAGTTTTAAGCCACTATAATCTCTTCATCCTCACCAGTCATTCCACATCCATTCTTGTTTTTCTCAAGTTCCTTCTCTAAACTTAAAACAATGATTTTTGTTTTGTTTTGTTTTTTTAAGATTGTATTTATCTGAGAGAAAGAGCGAGAGAGAGCACGAGCTGGGGAAGAGGCAGATGGAGAAGGAGAAGCAGACTCCTCACTGAGCAGGGAGCCTGAAGTGGAACTTGATCCCAGGACCCTGGGATCATGACCTGAGCTGACGGCAGAAAGGCAGACACTTAACCAGTTGAGCCACCCAGATGCCCCAAAAGAGTGGTCTATTAATAATGCAAATCTATGCCTGTTGTTCCACTGCTTGAAATCCTTCAATGACTTCCTCGAGCTTTTGGAATGACATCTATCATCGTGAGCTTGGCCTCCGAGGCCTGCCTATTTTGTTTGTTGTCTGTCTCTCTGCTTGGTCAGTCTCATCACCGACCTTCTCCCTGTTCCTCGCACATGTTCTTCTTACCTTAACAGCACATGCTGCTCCCTCTGCCTACAATGTTCCCTGCCTTTTCCCCCAGCGGTTGCAGCTCAGTGTCCAGGGCGTGGTCTAAGGCGACCTCCTCTCCTCCCTTATATTTTTTCAAGTCCCCATGTCACAGGCTCTCAAAGTGTTCTTCACATCTTCCTAACACTTATAATTTATGTAGTTTTTTTGTCTGTTTACTTTTCCTGCTAGACGGAAACTTCCATTATCTGTTCTGTTCAGTCGTAGATGACATTTGTCTTTCCTCATGGTGACTCTGCACCTGCACTTCTTTCTATGCCGGAACAATCAACCACTTTATGAATCTTGGTGGAAGAGGGAAGGAGCACAAAAGACCATCCCCAGCTCTGCTCACTTTCCCAGCCCCTCCTGTAGGTAGGACACAGACAATCCACACACACACACCCCTCCCCCCGCCCCTTGACACATCCTTAAAGGATTTGGGCTCAGGAACTGGTAACACAGAAGGAAAGGGGAAATTTACTCGTCTCGTTTAGGCGGAAGCAGTGGTGTGGTGGCTTCTGGGACAGAAGCTGCTTTGGTGGTGGTGGCAGTAGTGGCTGCCAATGAGGTCCTGGGGATAGAACGAAAAAATACTGCCCTTTGTGTTCAGCAGTTGCCCTCAGTTCTGTGGGCTGGCTCTCCAGTCCTCTCAATGATTCTGTCACTTGTAATCAACTTTTTAATAGACACTACGGCACCAGAGTGAGACTATACCAGAATCTACTAGTCCGAGTTGACTAATCCAACAGCTGTAAACCTGGTGTCCCGGTGGAGTCCTGGCACAGAGCATGTACACAGTGAACGTTGGCTGCCTTAAAGAATACATAAAACAAAAGGGTCTTATGTGCCCTTGTGGACTGAGGATTTCTTATTCTTTCACAATAATTTTTAAAACTACTGTCCTCCTTACATTTAAATGGCAAAAATCACAAATATTAAACCAGTTTGGAAAATACTGCATTGGTTGATATTGAAAAGTCCTTAAAGACTGCACCCACGGAATTACCATATGATTTCTCCCCCCACTAGAAAAAGGTCAGATCCACCAAAGACTAGAGTTGGCCCAGCAACCAGGGAGCATGTACTGTGTGAAGGACAGTTCACTTGGAGGTAAGTGTCACCTAGCTATAGACTAAAACCCAAAGGGATTCAGGAGCTGTTCTATGACAAAGAATGCAGGGCAGAGACCTCACTCATTTACTGGACCTAGATTTTCTCTTCTGTAAAACCCAAAAGACAACCTCACATAGATTGTTATGAGTTTTAAATTAAAGAATGTTAATATCTCCAAAGTCCATGTTCAGTGCATGCTTAGCGATCCCTCAATGTTTCCCTAGTTCCCCCTCCCTTACCCCTCTCTCCTCACCCAAAACAGTGATTTTATTAAATCATATGGCAAGTGTGGCAAGTGTGGAAAAAACCAGTGATACCGACAGTTTGTCATGTTATTCTCACCCTGAATTACATCCCCCCAAACACGGATTGTTTGGCAGGAACATGGTAGCGTTTCTAAGAGCACAGATGATATGAAGATTAACTTTCAGAAATGGTTAAATGTGTATGAATTTCCTTTTTCAGATTTATTCATGATGCTGAATCTAGTTGATGCCCAAATGGATAGCTTGAAGCTCAAAAATCTGCCTCTACCTAAGGGTCATTAGCGTTGCCAAACGTAACAAAACGCACCACGCTGCCAACACTGCCCAGCGCTTGATCCCTTCTGTTTATTTCCCACATCTACTGGTAACACCGTTGACAAGCATTTTCAAGAATATTAATGACTGCATAACGTTTGGTGAGAAGCTGTGATTTCTCAGGATATAAATTGATATTGCAGAATTATTTTGAGAAAACCAAGACACCCCAGATGCTTGATTTAAAAAGAGACTGGGGCCCTGGAAAGTGCTTTTGCTTCGAATTGGCATCCTGACTCTGTCATATATTAATGGTGGGAGGCGGGCTTATTATGGAACACCTCTGAGCCTTCATTCCTTCGGCAATAAAATTACCTATTGGACTCTATTAACTGACAGCCACCACAATGCTCGGCAAAAAGAAAATCCCCAACAGATGCAGTTTTTCTCAACAGGCAGCAGAGATAAGTTGTAGGAAACTCGCCCCACCTCTCTCTGTAGGCTGAATTTTAGTCCAGACACCTCCCACGTGCAGTCATCTCATTGCAAGACCTCTAATTCAATCTCACTCCATAAACAAGGTTACATGGCAAAAATGAATCAGTCCCATGTTTAATGTCATCCTAGCTAACCCTGCAGTACCCCCTAATCCCATTATTAAAACAAATGGCCACGCAGAGCTGCTTTTGCATGTGACAATTCTAATACAAAACTCACAGGGCACCCACTCAGCTTGGGCAAAGAGAAGATTCTGGGTTTAGCCAGAATCTTAAGTAATCCATCAATTTGACTTTTGTCACTTGGGAGATTTAGGGTGTCTGTGAGCTCTATTTTTTTTTTAAGATTTTATTTATATATTTGTGAGAGTGAGAACATGAGAAGGGGGAGGGTCACAGGAAGCAGACTCCCTGCTGAGCAGGGAGCCCCGACGTGGGTCTCGACCCTGGGACTCCAGGATCATGACTTGAGTCCAAGGCAGACGCTTAACCAACTGAGCCACCCAGGCGCCCCTGTGAGCTCTATTCTTTTCCTTAAGTGTTTCTTAAAATTTTATTCCTCTGTCTCAAAAATAAAACTTCAAAAATCTGGTGCCATTGTATGCAACTTTTCTCAAGAGTTTAATCCTTCCTGATTCCCGGGTTATTTCAAAATACTCTGTATCTTGCTGTTCCACTGCAGGTAAATTAAATAAAACTAGCCCAAAACTAGGCTGGTTTTTTTTTTTTTTTTTTTGGTGTCAAAAATAAAATTCAGTCATTTTCAGTATTTTTAGCACGCATCATATGACAAGCATTGTGTCAGTTCTGGGGTGGTGGGAAACAAGATATGGCGCTTGCCTAGAGGACCTCACGGCCTATCAAGGAAAACAGACAAGTGGAAAAGAATCAAAATTCAGGGCAAATGGGGGTAAATGCCAGATGTTCTGGGGGATTAAGGAGAGGCACCTAACCCAGCTGGGTGTGGGGGTGTGTGTGATGGTTGTCAAGGTTTCCCAGAGGAAGTGAACTGTGAGCAGCTGCTGTGAAAAATGGAGGATGAGGAGTGGGGGAAGGGAGATCCCCCGCAGAGGAAAGAGCACTTACAAAAGCGACCGGGGCTAGCAGAGCATGAAGGTATGTTCACCAGTGGGGGAGGGGTGACGGGCAAACATGGGGAGGTAAGGCTGGAAATGAGCAAGGCCTGGCAGTAACTTTAGGAACTTTATCCTTAGGACAATGAGAAAGCATTTAATGGTTCCAAGTGACAGTGGTATGACCAGATTTTATTTTACTTGAGGGGCAAGGAGTGGGAGAGAGAATCCCAAGCAGACTCCCCACTGAGCGCAGACCCTGGACCTGGGAGTTCGATCCCACGACCCTGAGATCATGACCTGAGCCAAAACCAAGAGTCAGATGCTCAACCATCTGTGCCACCCAGGTGCCCCTTGATTTGAATTTTGGAACAGTTCCTGTGGCTGCTTGAAAGTACAGAGCCATAGAGACCAGCTGCGAAGCTCTCGCAGTGACCCAAGAAGGCTTGGGGCAGTGGTCTGGATTAAGGCAGCATAAGGTGGGAAGCAGCAGCTGGAGAGGAGATATTTCAAAGGTGGAATTAACAGGCATGGTGACTAGATGCATGAGTGGAGAATTGGCAATTTCTGCTTTGGGCCATTGAGGGGATACTTACGCTCCTTACAAGCGACAAGAAGAGGGGTATGTGGAAGGAAAGAGGAAGAGAGATGGGGAGGACTAGTTCAGGACATGCTAAGTTTGAAATGGCCATGTCTAACGGGTAGTTAGACAGAAAGGTCTGGAGCCCAGCACACACCTGGCTTGATTATGGCTGGGCATCACTCGCATTTACCTGTGGGTCAGTGAGACACATCCCTGTTTGTGCATCACAATCACTTTGGAAGCACTTAAAAAAAAGTCAGTTGTTTATTAAATATATCCAGTTTTTCTGTACTCATGCTGGGAGTGGGAGTGGAGGACAGGACACTGTTGAGGCAGAGCACAGGTAAAATTCACTGAGGTTGGGGAAATAAAGCTTTGAGTTTTTGTTCCGTGAGCATTTCAAAACAAACACGAACTGCAGCGGAGGGAGATGAGTCTTTTACTAAGTGGTAACCAAATAATTTTAATATGATTTGTACTCCTTCCCTCACCCCAAGTTTCCAACCCCATTCCACTTAAGCAAACTCAAATTTGCATCTCAAAGTCTAAGAACTGATCAGCAGCTTTACCACCCATTAGCATTTACTCAAAACCCCTTGAAACACACCAAATGCTCTTTTCAGTTATTTATAAAACTTGCTATAGTCTATTAACTTCTGATAAGCTGTCTAATCAGCTACAGAAATAAAACCTTTGTCAAAACTTTTCCCCTTCATTTTGAATTCATACACTGGCTAATTTCATGACCTTTATATTTCTATTTCTACCATTCCAAAGTAAGAACAGTAATAAATAAAGCAGAGGACACGGCCTTCTTTACACACAGTTCTCCACATTCTGAACAAAGCTTTCACTAAATTTTATAATGAGTCTACAAAAGTGCTTAATACTTTGAACCTCTACCCCTCACGGAGCAGAAGAGGTACAATAAATCACCCCAGGGCTAAAACACATAAAAGTTAAAATGTCACAAATGGGGCCTACTACTTTATCGAAGATTAATCATTTGTGATTTGGAATGTTAGCTCACCTAAACCTAGAATTTATAGCTTTTTCCCTAAGTTCTGGTTATCTTGGTCTGTTTACCAAGAGGCATAAAGGAGACATTTAGCTTAAACACATACATTCTTGTACCACTACCAAATATAAAGTGTTATTTCTAGGATTCCATAACGTCTATACCTAAAATTCAGCCATTCTCAATCCTGCTTTTTAGACTGAACTGTAATTTACTAATAGCAATGAGAGAATTAAAAGGCCTCAAGAGATCATTTAGTCCAACCTCAGGCAGCTGAAGCTCAAAAGCAGCAAGTCGACTAGGCTGAAAAGTGGGAGCCTAGTCTGGGTCTACCGGACTGATGCTCTTAGCTATACTGGAGAATAATGGCAGGAGCAATTACAAGGCTTCAGGAATCTTTAGCTTTAGTTCCAGTCTCCTTTCACATCAGGAGATCCCGATGGAGAACAATCCTATCTTCCTTCAGCACCTACCCCATCTTGGCTTCAAAGACCTAGTCTTTATGGAGAGAACAGTCTATCAGACTTGAATTTCCTCAACTTCTCACTCCTTCGCTCCCAACAGACCTCTCTTGACCCTTGCTCGCCTACCTCTCCACTTCCTATCACGAATGCTTAGGTTTGTGTAATGGCTCCCAAAGTCCTTCTCCCCCTTTCCAAAGTCTATCTCCCTTCTGAGTCCTTAACATATTCCTCCTACTCCTTTCAGGGTCCTACTCCAGTATTTTTCTGCTCCCTTGTGTCTTTAGTATTTCCTTTTGTGCTCTTTTGTTAGACCTACTCCTACCCCTATATCCGACTTAAGTAAACAATTCCACCACCCTGTCTCCTATGAGAAATCTTCCCTTCCTTTTCTTCATCTCCAGATTAACTGAGAAAAGCCAGCACTTTCTTGCTAGTCTTTCACTGACCCAACACAATCTTACCTGGGGCCCCTCTTTTGCTCCTACAGAAAATGTTCTTGCAAGAATCCGTGGTGATTCAACCACCAAAATCAAAAGGTTCTCTTCAAGTCACCTCCTTAACCACTAAGTCTGACAGGGTTTGGCCACCTCCTCCCCTTTTACGGGGGTCGGCTCTCCTACCATACTATTTACATCACTCACCTTTTTGAGTTTCTCTTCTGCTCAATCTTCAAATGTTGGACTTCACTGCTTTCTCCTTTCCTCCTGTTCAAATCTTCAAATAGTATATAACACACATGCATGTCTGTCTCCATGTATTTCATTTCCATTCCAGACCCTTCTCCTGAGTTCTAGTGCTCTTTAAGAAGTGTCTACTTGTTAGGTTCCAACCAGGTTCAGTGTATTCAAAATTGAAGTCATCTTTCTTTCCCCCCACCACTTCATTTCTCCTCCTTTCTTGTTAACGACATCAATAGAAACTCAGAGCAAAAAAAGGGGGGGGGGCAGGACAGACACACATGCCTCTTCCTCTCTAAGTCATCTTCTCACCACTGACTTCAGTTTTCCCTCAGATCTTCATATCTACCCTGGCCCACTTGGCCCAGCCCTGGGGTTATTCCTTGGGCAAGCCCTGTTCCTTACCTACAGAATCAGCTGATCGCCTTATCTCTGGTATTCTTTCTCCTCACTCTTTCAGGACCATCCACAACAGCAGTCTTCAGTCATTTCCCTGCATTTAACCCCTCAAATGGATCCCACCAACTGGAGAAGTTCAACTCCCAGAAGAGCATATAAATCTTAACTTGGTTCAACACTAAACTATACTTTCAATTTCCTCTCTACCCATCCTGTTTTCCAGCCACAACGACCTTCCTGTTCTTTCTAGAATATATTTTTCACATGTCAGTTTCTGCCATTCCGTTACAGGCACGCTCTCGATTTCCTTTGTTGAACACTTACTCATCTTTCAATATATCACCTCTTCTGTAAAAAATACCCTGATGCCACCTGGCTGAACAAAAGTTCTGAATGCTCTGGCCCCATCACACTTCATACACACTTCTCCGAAAAATAATTAATATTTTGTGGTAATGGTCTCCCTGAAAGTTGGGAACTCAGGAGGACACAAATAGCATTTGTTCCCATGCACCTGGCACACTGTTAGGCCCTCGAGTATTCGAGGAACTTAGTGATGGAAAACTTCTAGGTAGATAAGGTGAAGCCTCATTTCTAAACTCCCACACAACACACATGACATAAAATGATATGCTGACAGAGAAGGTTTTGTGAGAGCTTTAATGGCACAAAATGTTTATACCTACAAGTTATACATGTCTTGTAAACTGTATATAATGATACAAAGTGCTAACTAAATAGATGAAGAATGCATAACCACTTTGGCTCAGTTAATTCCAATAATTTCAACAATTGGTTCACTTAAAAATTCATCCGACTGGCTAAGTCTTCAATTTTCACTTTTTAGAATAGTAAATATTTTTACTGCAAAGTAACTTGTTGCACTTTTCAATGTGCAAGTTTGTGCAGTTATGCTCATGATTCTATTTACAAGTATTTTTAGCCAGTTTTCATCAATCAAGAAAAATGAAACCTGCCTTTTCGTCCCCAAATTGTAAACAGGTATAAAGCTTTTTAAACATTAATCTTAAAATGTCAACTGTTAATTGTCGAAGTCTCCTTTCAGATCATGCAATCTGTTTCTGTTCAACACAAATCTGGGTAGGAGCATAAACAAGTATTCTATATGTTAGGGCTATCGATAAATACTGCATGATTTCATCTTAGGAGAAGTTTTACTGTGACCATGTATTCACGTTTTAAGTAATAGTCCAATATTTCACAGATATTTTATGAAAAAGGGCAGAATTAAATTTATTTCCAATGTTGAAAAAAAATCATAAATATACCCAAGTTCAACCACACTACTGATAGAATTGCTACTGAGTTTCAAAAGAGGGCAATGTGTTACCAGTAAAAAAAAGTGGCTCTTATTTTAAGGTTGGATTTTACTTTTCCCTCCCAGGATACCAATTGTAATACGAGTTGCATATTGTAGCAGTTCAACGGTTTAGTTCTTTCAACTTTATCAGCCTTTCCAATTTTACTCAGGCTTTTCAAAATCAGCGGGCCATCAGATTCACTTTCTTTCCAAAGAAATCCAAATATGAACACTTGAAATAAATAGGTTACAGAAGGCAAATCAAGTGTTACCAGATATGAGAGTAAGAGAGAAACAAGGTATAATAAAAAAAAAATCCAAAATTATTTAGGTATCAAGTGCTAGAAAGAAAACATAAAATGATTCAGAAAACTATTTTGGATATATCACCTTTCTTAGAGATAACCAGCTATATTCTTGAAAAAAGACAATCAGAAATTAACTTTTTTTGCTTAATCTGTAGGTTTTCCACTATAACACGTCCATTTTACAAAACTTGATGTGAAAGACAAGAGAGTTAGTTTCTGCAAACTGGCAAATCCAGTTGCCAGCGTTCTTATCCAAGGCAAACCTGAAGCACTTTATTTAATGAATAGATGGCCAGTTTTAAAATTAACAATGGTTCTCTAAATAGTCAATAGTAATGTCTATATCATAAACAGTAATTATTTATATATAAAACATATAATAGTATCCCCTTTAGAGTCACGCTAGGTGTTCCGAAATCCAATAAATCTACTTGGAATAACTGGTAATCCTGCTGCTTTCTAACAGTTTGGTCCTAAAGCTTCACATTTTAGAAACGAACAAACAAAACAGAAACAGTCTATCACTGAAGGAAGCTGCCGAGCGCTCTGGAACTGCAGGAGTCGAGCGTGACTGAAAAGACGGCCCCAGGAGAACATGACCAGTGCCTGCACAGTCTCGGGCACCACTGTGGGAAGCTTGTGCAGGTAAACATTAAAAAAGGGAGAGATCCAAAGAAAACAAATGGGATCTTTTCAGAACTTTGTCAACTGTTCCCACAACCCAAGTATGGTTTTCAAAGTTGCAAAAGTGCTTGGAATCACTCTGAAACAATTATCTTCAGAGTTTAAAGGCTTCAGAGTATAAGTGGTGCTTCCTAAAACAAGAAGCCTGTATTTATACCACAAATTGGAACTTATTCCAAAGCCCCTTCTTAGAAAAAAATTTAAAAAACAAAAAAACAAAAACAAAACTTAAAGTCATGAAAAATTCACATGCAGCTAAAGCTAATAAACGTAAAAATACACCAAACACACACAAATCCCCAAAGCAATTTCATATATGTCTAGGCCTGAGACGTTCCTTAGGAGAAATAAAGACTCTACGCCATAGAAAGCCAGCAGCACAACACACTAGTATTAAAGTTTGCTGATGCAGTTCAGTTCTTACTCTACTTCATACCCGTCACTTACGTAGCTGGCCTCCTACAAATTCAAAGGCGCCATTAGGAGGCTGTTGAGACAAAACGTGGCTCCAAAGCTTGTTTAAAATAATTTTTTATTGCCCAGGATATTTTTTTCTTGTGTCTTATTTTTTTTGTTTGTTTTCTTTTTTAATAACTATAAATTCAAGCTTAGGGAAGCTTGCTTTGTCTTGAAAAAACAAAACAAAACAAAACAAAGCTGTTCTATCATTTGCTCACCTGATCTCATTTGAAGAGAGAGATGGTAATTATATTGCAAGAGTAAAATTTATACCATGAATGATACAGGTCTAAGTCTGGTGGCACTAAAAGGAGACAATAGCGTTGTTGACAAAATTATAATCTGCTGGTGGCATTTGCGGAAAAAGAAGCCCTTGCAAATTTCTAAATAACAGTAAACTCTGTTAGGAAATTCTAATCTTACAGGCCAAAAAGGTAATGAGGTTAGTAAAATGCCTCAACAGAGTCTGAATAAAATACTGGATTTGAGCGTTACTAGAACTTGGATATGTAAAAATAGGGCGGTAGGTTGGGTCATGCTTACAATGGTCTCAAGTTCAAATAAACTACTGTGACAATACACCACTTCACAGGTCACACGCTTTTCCGGGGCTGTTCTTTCCTTCAGTAGGTGCTGGCGGAAGGTGTGCTCAGTCGCTTTCCAATATAGATGCTGAAAGGAAACAGAGTACATCGTGTCTCATCGGTGTCAACGGCTGCATACCAACCGGCTGCCCACAGGCCGAACTGTACCTAACAACTCCATGCTGTAAAAGACTCTCAAGGTGTATGCACACAGTTCCCTAACACCCTAAAATCACTGCTGACTTACTTAAAACTAGTCACCAGCCAGCCAAACTGGTTTTCTGTAATTATGTTTACTCATTAGGCAGGACTGGACAGCACGGGGCAGTGATCAGACAAAGTAAGACCAGAGAGAACAGATCCCTCCAAAGAACAAAGCATAGCCAGCTTCCTTTGACATGTTCCCATAAAGTGGGTAGAAGGTCCTACTGATCGTTCACGTACAAAATACAGTAACACGCCAAATTACAAAGCTGCCAGTGCTTCACAGTGGGCTCGTAACTAATCATTTAACTCTTCAGGATTAAGGCCTAATATTACTTTTCTGTGCCAAGTAAGTATTTTACCATTAAATAACATAAGCAGAAGGGAAGTTAAGGAAAATAGGAAGCCAGTCCCGCCCCCCAGTGTAATAAAACCAACTTTCTCAAATCCTTTTTTGCTACACTCATCTGTAACAACAGTTAAACTCATACCAGCAAGTGAGATAATCTGAAGACTAAGAATGGGAAAGCAATCAGAAGGTATAAAAACCTTGAGGGCAAATGAACTACCGTGCAGTCAATACTGGAGGGGAATTTAAACTCCTCCCCCTGCCTGCCCTCACACCAACCCCATTCAACACTCACACACTCCCTTACTCCACAAACCCCTTCATCTTTTCTGCTTTGTGATCATGGCCTCTGCCATCACAAAAACAGATCAAGCACCCAGGAAGACAAAAGGAGTCTATGGGAAAGTCATCTGTATGTTTCCATGTTTATGACGGTTAAGTAAATCTCTCTCCCATATGCCGAGCTCCTTACAGGGGAGATAAGGGACCACATAGCTTTTGCATATTATATAGAGAAAATGACTCTTCGCACATGCTTAAAGAGAATAACAGATATGTCTTCTAAAAAATAACGACTAGTGTTTAACTCTTATAATCTTTCAAAAACAGATTTCCTTGACTGTTCCATCAAGACCAAAAAAAAAAAAAAAAAAGAACTTAAAAGACATTCCTGAAAAATTCATCAGTTATAGGTAAATGTGGGGTCAACTTTAGAAGAATAAATGAAAATGCTATGAAAAGAAAAAACAGGATCCTGAACCAACCTACCAAGTTTCACTCAAGGACTGCTCAATAAAATGGTGTATTTTCCCACCTGGGGAAAAAAATGTTCCAATCAACCCCAAATTCATACACTTAGAGGTTAGTTTACTTTAAAACTTAGCTGATCTTGATGAATCCCTAAATTCTATCCCTGAAACTAATAAACACTGTATGTTAACTAAATTGAACTTAAATAAAAAATAAATAAAAATAAAACTTAGCTGATCTTGAGTAATTTATAAACAAGAACAAAATGCAAAAGGAAAAATCAAGCACAGAAGAGCCCCCTTAAAGATGACCATGGAGAGGATTAACATGAACAACTTATTTTCAAATAAGAAAAATAAAACCCCACTACTTAAAATGCCTTCCAATAGTATATCAGCTTCAATAATTCTTTTATGCTCTATTTGCACTGAAACATTAAAAGCAAAACAAATACAAACCATTTTATGCCTACTTCTTATGTCTGGAAATACAAAAAAGGAATGAAATGAAGGGAAAACCCATTAGGAGTCCACCAGTACTTACCCTAGGCCCAAAGCCAAAACATGAGAGAGGAAGAGAGACGGAATGAACACCTTAAGGAATTCTGCGGAGAAAATACCCCCTTTCTTCATGGCCCCACTTTTCCTCATGCTTAAAGAGACGGAGCGTTTGGGGTGTCTGAAGTGGAACTCCCTGGGGGATGAAAGGCAGAGGCAGGGGTCAGAAATGTACTTGCTGAGAACTGCCTGGGAGCGAGCAGGTCCGCTGCCTGGGAGTGGGAGCGGCATCCGCTGTGTCCCCTGAGAAGACATGTGCAAGGACTTACTTAGGTGGAATGTTTTCAGGTCTACTGGACCAGTCGGACACCCAGTCGACGCTTTTCTTCAAAGCATCAACTTCTTTCTCTCCTTCTGCAACTTCTTCTTCTGACTGTGAAGAAGAATTACAACTTTAAAAAAGAAAAAAGGAAGCCCAATTGTTCCTACGACGAAAGATAAATCTAGACAGAAAATACATGAAATCTCTACGGTTGTGCATCACCAATTTTTATGTAAGAAACAAGCCAGTTTTCTAAAAACACTGACCCAATGATTTGAGATCAAGGCATTTAATATCTTAAAAAGAACCTGAGTGGGTCTCACTGTGGTTCTATCTAAGCATAGGATGTGAACCTGAAAAAAGTGCACTTCGGGCTTTAATGCCCACTAAAATGTGGAGAGTATTAATAACTGTTGCATCTGGGTGATTCTATACAGAGGCCCACAGCAACATTCTCTTTACTTCTGTTCACACTTAAAATTTTTCATTATTAAAAATAAAAAAAATCTCCAAAAGTATATGCTAACCAATAAAAAGTGAACAGAAAACAAGTAGGAGATGTGATGAGGAAATAAATAATAATAGTATTTACTAATCATTTATCAAGAGACAAAAGCATCATTCTAAGCACGTTACACGCATTAGTAATTTTTACCTGGCGACAACCCCATAGAACAGGAATTATTAATATGCCATTTTACAGATGAGGCAATGAAGACATAAATTTAGTAAGTGCCTGAGGTTCCATAAGTAATAAGAGACAGGGCCAGTATTTAAACTGGGTAAACTGTTTCTCAAGTCCCCAACTCCTTAGCATTAGGTTTTTACTTCCTGGAAGGAGATTCTATTTTTTTTAGACAAATCACTATCTAAACACTTCCCAAGGTTTATTCAAAACTACTTAAGCCAAAAGTTTTTTGGAATCATTTATTTTATACTGACTTAGAATTTGACATTTTTTGCATCAGGTAAATGAAAAAGAAGTCCTTTTTCTTGCTAATGATAACCTCAGTTTCAGGCCGAGAACAAGCAAAATTCCCAATAGCTTCTCTTTCATGAGAACCCACAGGAATGAGGCGGTCCTAAAAATGAATAGCAATATTCACTCAGCTTTAAGGAATGTGATGCTAGGACCTCAAAGCCAAGGGTCTCAAAGTTAAGAACGGTTTTGATTTGTTACTTTGTTTGAATAGGATTCTCTCTTTGACCAAAGCTTTCATTCTTTTCGACAGATAGCTCTGAAATGCAGAGCTTGATATATTCATGTGATTCTTTTTGACAGGGCTAGTTCTTTATGAACTAGGTGCCCCAAGGAAGGTAGTTCAAAGAGTAAAAGGGGCTATCCTGTCTCTAGAGACTAGCAAATCGAAAGTGAAATCCCTGTGCATTTTGCTACCTTGGTAGTATCATTTTTATTTAGTTCTGCTGGACTTGGCAAATTCCACTGAATGACACAATGTAGCCTTTAGGATTAAGCTTTTTCCATTGGGTACTGAGATTACTCAGAGTCATGAGTTGGCTCTTTGTGGAATAAATCTGAAAACATCCTAAATCAGAAACATTAAGTTGTTACAATTTACTTATAGATCAGTTTGTGTACACACCGTATCTGACTATATTCAACACACTGCATGTCACTTCTGCTTACAGTTTCCAACCTGGTCTCACATGGCTCTCCTTAAAACTGCTCACAGACTGAGGTTTAAATCTGTGAACAAGTTAATATTTCCTACTTTCCAAGAGAAAGGAAATGTAATAAAATTTTAGGACCTAATTTACTTTTAGATGATGTCATTTTCTCTCAGTTGAGCGAAGCAAAGTTATCTTTGGAATACTCGTAAAAACCAACAAATTCCCCAAATCAGTTTAGGATGCTTACCTTAAGAACCAAGAATCCTACGCTATCCTCATTTACTACTGCTGTGTGCTTCCCTTTATTAATCTTAAATTTGCCAGTTTCAGGTTTTAAATTACCTTCCAATCCCTGGAAAAATGCACTTAATATGGTAAAAATGCACTTAATCTAATTAAATAAGATTCATGGTTTTAACTGAATCAATAACCCTCTCTCTACACCTACATTTAAAAAGATTCTGATTATTTTAGCCTGTTCTCATGTGCAAGTCCTTTACCTTCAAAGCACTCACGTGGTCCATGCCAAGTTCTCTAAGTCTCTATGTGCGGGTATTAAACCACACAGAATGGGGTCCATAAACCCCAGTTTTACACGAGGGGAAAGGGAGGACATTTTCAGTCTGTATCAGTGATACCCAACACTGTGCTGGCCTCTTCAGTCCCAGAAACACACTGCAAAAACGACTTCAAGAGGCCTCCACAGTCTATTTGCTGCCATAAAATGGAGACTCTTGAGGGCTACGGTCATGAAAGTGTAGTCTGAATGATCCTTTTCCTAAATGCATTACACCGTAGGCTTCTTCATACCACAACTCACCGGGCACGTCTTCGTTCATTCTCATGACCTTGTGGACTCTCCTGAGATTAACCCTGTGAGTGGACTTATTGGAGTAGAAGGCACAGGGCTGTAGGCTCAGAGAGCCCTGGTTTCTATCCTGGCTCTCTCACCCACTGGCTCTGTGATCTCAGAATAGTAATTTAATGAAGACAAAGCCCCACTTCTCCCATTTGTTTTCGGGGCTAATATCATCTCTTTCACTAGACTGAGAACATTGAAAGTGGGAAAAACCTTTTTTAAAAATAAATTTAGCACCTAGAACATATCTGATATATATTAGTGTCTTTCCTTCCTCCTCCTAGAAAAGGCTGAAAACGTTCTATATTCCTCATAAGACACGCATAAAAATGTTCGATAAGAGCAAGTCCCATAACAGTCCTGTGGTAAATACTTCTGTTTGCTAACCCTAAGCTCACTTCTCATTCATGAAAAAAATCCACCCTCCCAAAACCTAAAACTATTAATTTTTAAATAATCATTTCTTCAGTTTTAAAAAAGCAATGTAAAAGGCTTTTTGAAAGTTTAAATAAATCATACCTGATTTTTATTAAAAGTCTTACTCTAAAAAACATGTTTTTCTTAAGGGACTTAAAACTGCTTTTCCAAAGATGTAACCATGTTTAAATGGACTGCTCTGATTGTTAACATGGCTTACCCAACAACGTTGACAATAACTAATGTTCGTTTAGGTACCTGTTTCTGAATCAGGACCATACTAGCAATACTACCATAATCTGACACAGAAGCCAAAAATGTTACATTTTCTTTCCTGAATTTCACAAATTCCTCTGGAATTCTAGGATGGACGTAGCCAGCTCTACAATTCCATTTAAATTTAATCATCAGTTAAGGCTAATTGTATACTGCCACTCCATGAATCAAGACAGCACTTATCAGAGTGTTTCATTGATTGTCAGGTAGATTATTATGGGGCAAAAGTATGTGTGAAGGGGTAGGGAGGTCTAAGACCAAATAAGCTTGGGAAACACTTGGTTTAAACAGATTCTTCTACTGCAAGAATTGTCAGAGCCTTTAATGTGCTATACTATGTGCTGTGACTACTGTGGGGGGAGGGGAAGGGAGCCCAGGGACTATATTATTTCCACTTAACTTGACTTCAGAACTACCTTGTAGAGCTTCCCATTGAGCAAATGTTCCTCAACACACATTCTGTAAAATGCTAATCTAGAGCTTCAAATTATCCGCAGAAAAGACAATATGAATTGAGGACATCTTCCTCAGGAAAGACAACAACAAAGAATTTCATTTCTCTTCCTTGGGATTCCTTAGTACACTTTTGCCATGGAAATTATATATTTTCTTCTTCATTAGTTATAGCTTATGCACATGGCAAAACCAACATACATTAGCCAGCAGTTCAACAACTGCAGTCAGAACATCTCTGTACACGAGAGCCTTCTCTATAATATAAAGCTCATCATAAAATAAATTCATATTCAATCTGTAGATTTTCTAGGTTTCAGAGAACAGCACAGAGTATGGAAAAAACAGGGAAAAACTGTGCAGCCTTCTGAAACAGAAAGAATACTGGGTGGACCCAACATATCATGCACAGAATTTCTAGTGCAAAAGGGGAATAGGACATTGTACAGGGAGAAGCCCACAAAGCAAAGTTTCTGTCTGACTGCACTTAAACATTCCTTCCACAAATACTCTGCCAGCCCATGAACACTGTAGAAAAAGACAATGGTTCTGGTCCTCACAAATTTGCACTCTGGCACTTCTAGGCGAGTCCACACATCAATATAGTCAAGGGCCAGCTATGAGCATTTTAAATCGTTAGTAACAATTACTTACTTATTATAAATTTCAGAATATTAACTGTTGTACGCTTTCAATACTATAGCCATCTATTTTACTGACAATGTCAACTGCTAATGAACTACATTTACCTTCTTTAATTTAAGGAACCCTACAAAATTTAGATGAATTTTATCTCTAGCTGTTGAAATTTTTCTCAAAAGCCCAGATGCAGAAAAAGTTTTCACGCCCAGTTCTACAACTTTCCTTTTCATTTATTATTTTGTGACCTTAAATAAAACATCTGTCTCAGCTTTCTATTTACAAACTCAAGAAACTAGCCCGGAATACTGGAATGATACATTACAGACAAGAATTTTCCAATTCTTTTAGGGTGAGAAGACCCCAAATTCTCAGTTGCAAAGGCTGGTACAACGAGGGCTGTATCATCCTAAGTAAATTCCAAAATCAGAAACTGAAGAATTTAAAACAGTTTCAAACTACTTTTTAAAGTCTATTCTTATTCCTTAATATATTTTAGCAAAACATACTTAGTTAGAGGTTCGCATTCCTAATTATTTACTGTACATCAGAAAAACAAGCACACGCTCACACACACACACACACACACACACACACACCTGAGAGCTATGGTCCCTGCTGGTGTGCATCTCCACATCAAACATAATCTGTCCATCTTCTTGTGGGGAAGGGCTAGAAGAGAAAGATTTATTTAGCTATTAGTTTTAATACTCATTTTGTCAAGTAATTAACCTCCACTGGAAATTAGAAGTTACAGTGGTATGGCTTTGAAAAAGCAGGAAATCAAAAGTATTATCTTGAACCCAAAGAACAAATGAAATTGAGCACTCTTATTCCCAAAGAGTTCTGGAATTTTGTGCTGGTGATGAATTCCTTCGCAAGGATAAATTTTCCCATTTTTATTCTTTTTCCAATAAAGGTACAAAGATCTTCAAATTCAGAAACCTTCAAATTGGGGTTCTTTTTCTCAGAGTTCTTTCATCATTAAATAATCCATCACCAGTGATTTTCAAAGTGTGAAAGCAGTTTTCAGAGTCTAGTTGGCTTCCAGCCTCCCGAGGAGCTTCCCAGGTGTAACCTGAAACCGGCCCCCACACAGAGGAGGACAAGGTGAGGGAAAGAGAAAGACCACTTCAGGGTGAGAGGTGGCAGTTTTAAACATCAAGGGAATTTACAGACAGGCTTGTCTTGGAGTGACAGTAAGGTGAGCAGATCGCACCTACCTGCCAACTCTTAAAAGTTTGTGCAGAGGCCTTAACTGTGTTTAGTCATGTATACCATTCGGTCTCAACACCACATTTCTGTCTCAAAGCTGTATTCTTGAGGAGGCTTCTGGGAGCCAGGAAGGCAAGCAGAACGCACATTTCAAGGACAGGGGAGGGAATGGGAAGCCTCCAATTGCCCAAGTCCAGCTCCCAGGTCAACCTGCGGTCACGTCTTCTCGAACACCTCCCCCAACACTGTTTCAAAGGGTCTTCAAGGTTAAAATTGTTTTCATGATACTATTATGATTTATTTGCCTTTCATATTCTTATTCTGTCATTCTTATTCCATGTATCATGAAATTTTCCAAAGGCTACATGATGTGTTTTATCACAACAGACCGAATGCAAAAGCAAATGAGAATCCAGCTGTTTTCTATTAAGCCAGATAATAAAGAAATTTGCAAAAATGTAAAACAATGCCACCAGTCCTTACTAAATTTTTTTGGGGTTATGAAAAAGTTATTTTTCATTTTAAAAAGTATACTCATCCTGAAATGCAATGGGTTTATTACTGTTGAATGAATACATATTTTTAAATCTGTTTTAATTTCTAATATAGTTAAATATCAAAATATATAACCCACATCAACAAAAGACCTCTGGGGATCTTAATAATATTTAGGAATGTCAAGGAGTACGGAGACCAGAACCACCATTCTACTTATTTCAGAAATATTTGCTTTGAGATTATTTCAGAGTGAATTATATAGGCTTATATATGAATATAGAACCTTCAATGAAAGTACAAGATATATTCCCAGAGGAGCGCCTGGGTGGCACTGCGGTTAAGCGTCTGCCTTCGGCTCAGGGCGTGATCCCGGCGTTATGGGATCGAGCCCCACATCAGGCTCCTCCGCTATGAGCCTGCTTCTTCCTCTCCCACTCCCCTTGCTTGTGTTCCCTCTCTCACTGGCTGTCTCTATCTCTGTCAAATAAATAAAATCTTAAAAAAAAAAAAAGATATACTCCCAGAAACAAAAATTTACAGATAAACTTTTAGACAAAAACACATGATCATGAACTATACTTGATATGATAGATGAAAACAACACAGTAAGTTCTACTCTTAATCTTATCAATGATCCTTGTGTAACCACAGCAGGTCACTAGACTTTCCATTACACACTCGACCCTGCCAAATCTAAACCGAAGTAGGGATGAAAACGCTCCAGGCTTAACCTGTTCAAAGGAGTAGATGTTATCTGTTAAAGCTACCAAGAGCACACGTACAATGTTATTAACATATAGAGATGATGGTGAGACAGACTCAAAAATAAGTAAGATCACCTGAAATGTGTCAGACTGATTCAGCCTCAGAGTCTCAGACTATTCTAATTGACATAAAAGAGCCTTAAATAGGGACAGCAAAAGAGAAAAGCTGGTTCTGTATCATACAAATATGTTAGCATATTTAGAAATTTTTTTTTGAACTAGAAATCTTAGGCTCGAGCACAAGAACCAGGTGGAAGGAGGCACTCCTGTTGTCCTCAGTGTACTGTCATTACGCTCATATAACACTCTTGCATTCACAGCCAGAGATCAAATTAAGAGCCAGTCTCACATAGACAGGAGCAGGTCAAGGCGGCAGGATGACACAGTCCAGAACCCTACAGAGCCTCTGCTCTACTTCCACACTCTACCACTGCACCAATCCCACTTAGAAAACACTACACATTTCACTGGTAAGCGGTCTACTAACTCTAACAATCTGGAATGCATTAGAGCTTCAACCCTGGCTCATATCAGAATTAGCTGGGGAGCTTTTAAAATATCCTCATGTCTCTACCCCATCCTGATGACAGAATATAAACCTCTAGGGATGTGGCCTGTACACTGGTATTTTTAAAAGCTCCCTGGGTGAATCTAGTGTGTAGGTTGAGAACTCCTGCAATAGGGTAAAACGCAATACAAAACACATAGGGGTTATCTTCTAATAACCACTACAGTGACAAAAATGTATCTCTGGAATAATTTTTAAAGTGAAAATATAGTTGACCCATGAACAATGCAGGGTGCTAAACCCACCCTGCGCAGTTAAAAATCTGTGTATAACTTCTGACTCCCCCAAACTTAATTACTAATAACCTACTTTTGACAAGAACCCTTACGGATAACATAGTCAATTTACACATATCTTGTATGTTATAGGTCTTATGTAGTGTATTCTCATAATACAGTAGGCTAGAGAAAAAAACTGTTAAACTCGTAAGGAAGAGAAACTACATTTACAGTACTGTACTGGATTTATGGAAAAAAATCCACATGGCTGTACAGTTCAGATCCATGTTGTTCAAGGGTCACTGTATATACAAATTAGCTTCGGAACGAATATCCAACAATCCTAAGATGTTTCCACCTACAAAAAACACTCCTCAACGACTTCAAACATAGAGATGCATGGCAATTTAAACGACATGAATTCTGAAGACATTTTGAAATGTTAAGGTGTGTTAGCACAGGACAGTATTACTGAGCTAGAGTCGTAGGCCTTCTCTGAAGATGACTAGGAACCCCAGAGCCTAAAGATACAGAAGCTGAGGGATAGGAAGTGTTCAGAAGCACGTGCCACGCCTTGCTTCACATGTTTAGAAACCTAACTTAAACGTGATCAGAGGAAGGTAAATTCATATTCCATCACAAGTATAACTACAACCACAAATGAAATAAGATGACAAGAAAAGCAAGCAGATGACTTTTTCTCTGCTCAATGACAACAGCAAGTGAACAACAGTTTAAGAGACACACTGATACCAATGATCAAGGGTCATGGACTTGAACGCATATAGTAAAAGTCTTATAAACAGGCCCAGAACAAGCAGAAAACTTCAGAAACCCATTATGAGTCTCATAATATAAATGTAATATAATATAAACTTCATTCTGAAAGACAGACGAAGGCTGTTGCAACTGGAATCAATGGCAAGCTGCTCAGCAAAGAGCCATCTGCTCTGCTTCTGCTTATAACAAGAGCCATCCCAGGCTCCTAAGAAGCACAGGGACAAAGGCAGAGATGAGACGGGGTGGAGGGGGTGCACAGTGCGCTAGAGCCAGCAAGCCAATCCTCTGCTACCTTGGTAACATCAGTGGATTATAAGACATGCAGGAACTTCAAACATGACTGAACTCCTGTTTCTCCTTTTAAACTTTTTTTGACAAATAAAATATGCTATATATACAATTTTTACAAAGTACAAAAATATTCAGAAGAAAAATATCCATAATTTCATCTCTTAGAGATAATCACTTTTATTTTTAGTATACATTTTTAAGTGTTTCCTCAGTCTCTGCCTTGTGCATCTGCATTTTCTACATGACTAATGTCAGTTAACTCTTGATTAACCAGAGGATCATCCAGTATCCCATAATGCTAATAGTATGGCTGCCACCAGTCTAAGAAGTGTCAGGTATACCACCCATTCCTCCGGAAAAAAACAAAGCTTACAATGCAAAATAAACGAACAACTCAGTTTCATCTTACTCATACATATCACTATATCCTTACTCTTTCACCAGAAGCAGCCCTTCATCAGTGGAATTACTTTCCCCAAGGCAAATGCAGAAAAATGAGGTCTGAAATTAAAGTTCCTCTGAAGAAACAGAATGGCCTTCCAAATATCTGCAGACCTTGGTTGGTGTTTCCAACCATGCAAATGCCACTATAACTTGAATCAACCTGCAGTTTCCAGGACCCACACGTTTACTGAGTGTCTACTACGCACCAGCACCATGACTATCAAGGGTACAAATGAGATGAAACATGACCCCTGACTTTTGGAGCCTCACAGTCTAGAAGGGGAGACAGATCCATAACTGGCAGAATACGATCTGTGAAACAGGACACAAAGGAAAACGGAAGAAAGTTTAATACTATAAGTAAACATTTATGCCACTGACTTTTAAACTAATAAACATCAAAACATGATACAATCTGAACAAGGAAAGTCATTTAATCTAGGGAAAAACACCAGGCACTCAAATATTTGTCAATTAGCTATCTGATTTAAATACACATGCTGCAGTAAATCAGGAGTCATATTTTGTAAAATGAAAATGAAAGCAGATTTATTTTTTCTAATGGGAAATTAACCTTGTAACCCATCTATGTGGGTCTCACTTACCTGTCACAGTGAGAACTGGCTCTTGAACTACTCTGTCCTGATTCGTGTTGTGCATCCAAAAGAATCTTCTCCATGTCTCCATTGTGGATAGAGGATGAGGAAGGTACATGTTCTAGCCCCCCATTTTTCCCATTGCCATTATCATTGCCATTGCTGCTGTTCATGGGTAGCTCCACCCAGGAACCTGTTGGACGAGTCAGATAGCTTAAGTTAACCACAGCAGAACCAAACTCTGTCATGTGCACATAGATGCGAATGTGGTGAATTCTGATAAGAATTCGGTCTTGCCTCAAAGCAAATGCAAGAGTATTCAGAAGAAAATAAATAAGGAGAAACAGAAGTCTAAAATATATATATAGTTTCTGTTCTTGAAGTAGGTCACACAATCAACCAATTTAGAAGAAGCTGGAACTCTACAACTAGTATCTTAGAAAATGGGTCTTTCAGCCAATTTTTCTCTCTAGTTAAAGCTTAGTTTATATATGATACGCACTTCACTGAAAACTTTGAGATTGCTTTTCAAAAAATAAATGGCTACTTTATTACTACTTATCTTTAATATTTTAATTATATATGTTTAATATAATGTATATATACATTTTTCCCATAGTCCACTTCAGCTATTTAATTGTATTGTCCCCACAGATGAAATAAACCTATGGCTCAGAAACTTCATAAAAGTCATCTAAATAAGTTAACAACTGTCCTAATTAGCACAATTAGAAGCTCCTACAGAACTTTAATCCAATCATAAAATTTTTAATTTGTGTACAAATGTGCAGCATAAAATTAATGCATCTAGCTCTTAATTAAATCTGGAGATAATACTAAAAAAATTCTGAAAAAAGCTTTCTCTCTACCCCACAAATTAGTTCCTTCCTTTCCTTTATACCTCACCTCTTTCTATCCTCTCCCCTATGCACTAACCATACCTTGTGGACTTGTCCTTTCTTCTCTCCCACAGCTTCCTATTTCCTAGGGTTTCACTAAGCCTTGTTGATTTTGGGGGAGAAACTACGCATCTGTACAGGAGACACTGAGGTTTTTCTCAGGTCAACAGTCAAAGAGGGTGGAGCCACAGGAAAGGGGACGTGGCCCTGGTAATCTGGATAGCTCTTGAAAATATTTATTTATTGGCTCAATGAGTTTGCTGAACACATTAAGGTGCTTTAATTTAGTAAGAACTTGTAACAGCAGCCAATAGACCAATTTCACAACAAAAAGAAACACTGGTGAATTTTCTTCATAATTTCCATTCTGTACAACAGATTTTGCTTTAGAAAATATAACCAAGCAGGCTGACAGACCATTCCTCCAAACTCTCAACAGAAGCCTTAGAGTTCTGTGGCTGAACAATCTTCATTAGTAAATCAGAAAAACCACCGAAAGAGGCTCAAACCCTAAAATGCACTTTCAGTGAGGTGAGGACTATTCTAGATCCAATGTGAACTCAACATCATCCTCATACGAAGGAAAAGCTCACAGGCAGGCCTGGCTGGAAATCTGACTCCACCACCTACTCTCTGCCTGTCTTTCTGAGCTTCAGTATTCTCGTTTGTAAAACAGAGATATAAAAATACAGAGTCCTACCTCCCAGAGCTGCTCTGAGGACTAAACACAGGACATAGGTAAAGTACCAGGTAGGTGGGAGATAGTCAGCTATTTACTAGTAAAAAGACCTTATATTTGTTAAGTACTTAGAACAGTGTTTGCTAAATAAAAACGGAGTTACCCCTTCTTTCCTTTCCCTCTAAGGCAGGCAGGCCCAGTGGGTGTCAGAGTCCCATTACCACCACCAAATCTTTGGGACTGTACTGCCAAACAACACAGTTGTAGGACTTCTCTGTGACCTCATTCTGTACACAAAAATGGACACAGACTAGACAGAACTCAAAACTGATTAACAAATTCAACTAGCAAAGCTAAGGCAGATTTAACACTAAAGATAATTTTTTTTTAAAGATTATTTATTTATTTATTTGACAGAGACAGCCAGCGAGAGAGGGAACACAAGCAGGGGGAGTGGGAGAGGAAGAAGCAGGCTCCTAGTGGAGGAGCCTGATGTGGGGCTCAATCCCATAACGCCGGGATCATGCCCTGAGCCAAAGGCAGATGCTTAACGACTGCGCCACCCAGGCACCCCTAAAGATAATTTAACTAAATACTTTGAGTGCCTCTGGAGTATATAAGAAATACACCAAAATCCCTAAATTTAGAGTTCTGCAAAGTATTTTAACAGGAAAGAAACAAAAAAGAAAGAGGTATATGATAAATTTTTTTTCTACTTGTACTGTTTTCTAGGATTGTCAAACTTATTTTTTTTTATTTTTTAATTTTTTTTAAAGAGCTGAAGGCAGACACTTAACGACTGAGCCACCCAGGCACCCCCCTGCCTTTTTTTTTTTTTTAAGATTTTATTTATTTGACAGAGAGAGACACAGTGAGAGAGGAAACACCAGCAGGGGGAGTGGGAGAGGGAGAAGCAGGCTTCCTGCTGAGCCCAATGTGGGGCTCCATCCCAGGACCCTGGGATCACGCCCTGAGCCGAAGGCAGACACTTAACGACTGAGCCACCCAGGTGCCCCTGTCAAACTTATTTTAAACCAACAGAATTAGTTCTTCCTGTATAGAACCCCAAGGATAAGATAAAACAAACAAAAGACCTGAGCTGCTCTGGTAAAACTAAGGAACCAGGAGTTCCTGATGGGTCTCTGCAGAAGCCAGTCTTCCCTAAAATAGTTAATGTTCACTTCAAGTAGCTGATCAAAGAGAAAACTGGCTGTAACAGTATCAGCTTTTCCAGACCTTACTTTTTTGAAGAACCTCCAAATCAATATCTAAATTCTATTTTCTGCATTAAAAATATATGAGCAATCATAACCTAGAACTTGAGAAGACATACCTGGAAAACCTTAGTAAAACTGATCTCTGTGACTGGCTTCACACCCAGCATAACGGAAGTCACTTCTACTTAAGGCAGACAATATTTATCTGGCATATTATTAATATGGTGGTTAAGAGCACAGACTGAAGGCAGACTCCCACTTTACCACTTACAGCTGTTACACCCTAGACAGGTTACTTAACCCCTTAACAGTTCTCTCAACTGTAAATTGGGGAGAATAATTATATCTACCTAATAGGGTTGTCAGAAGGTTGAAATGAATAAAGCAAGGAACAAAATAAGGAAGGTCACTAGTACATGGTAAGTGCTATGTATTAGCCACTTTTATAACTATACTCTGTACCTTTTAAAAAAATTTCTTACTGCAAAAATGTGTTTCTTTTTTTTTTTTTTTAAGATTTTATTTATTTATTTGAGACAGAGAGAGAGAGAGAGAGAGCATGAGCAGGGGCAAAGGCAGACGGAGAGGTATAAGCAGACTCCCCGCTGTGCCAGGAGCCTGATGCAGGACCTGATCCCAGGGCCCTGGGACCATGAACCCAGCCGAAGGCAAATTTCCAACCATCTGAGCCACCCAGGTGCCCCTAAAAATGTGTTTTTTGAAAATAAACAAAGTAAAAATACATTTCCTCCCAATCTCCCATTCCTATTCCCAAAGACCACTTTTTTAAAGATTTTATTTATTTGACAGAGAGAGAGAGAGAGAGCACGCCCACGCACACACACAAGCAAGGGGAGTGGCAGGCAAAGGGAAAGGGAGAAGTAGGCTCCCAGCCTGATCCGGGGCTCGATCCCAGGACCCCGGGACCAGACCCAAGCCCAGCGCAGGAGCTTAACCAACTGAGCCACCCAGGTGTCCCAACAAAGACCAGTTTTAAAAGGTTTGTATGTCAACTTCCAGAGTTTTTTCAATTAAATACAGTTCTGTTTTATTTTTTACAAAAAAAATGTAATTGTACTACACATATTTTTCTGTAAGAAGCATTTTTTTTAAAGACTTTATTTGAGAGACAGAGAGTATGTGAGCACAAGCAGGGGGAAGGGCAGAGGGAGAAGCAAACTCCCCACTGTGCAAACGGCCTGATGCAGGGCTCGATCCCAGTACCCTGAGATCATGACCAGAGCTGAACACACACGCCTAACCAACTAAGCGATCCAGGCACCCCTGTAAGAAGCGTTTCTTACCTAACAACTTCTGGATGTTCTTTCAATGTCAATGTATATTGCCTTACTTCATTCTTTTTAAACAACTGCTTTTGAATCTCATCATAAGGATATACCATACTTTAACCATTATCCAAATGTCAAGGCTAACCATTACCCTAATTGTCTCTAATATTGTTATTACAATCAGGTCTTCAATAGATGATAATTTGACAATGTGCATTAAGACACCTAAAAAGGTAGATTTCCCTTAAATCATAGATCCCATAGATCATCTACGGAAATAAACAGTATTGCAGAAAAAGTTATACACACAGATATTAAAACCTTCATATTTTGACTAAGATGGGAAAAAAATAAACTTGTCTTTCTCAATAGATGGACTACACATGCTTTTCATTACCTAGTTCATTCCTGATTTACAGTCTCAGAATTTCTTGATGTTCTAACTCTACCAATTCTCACAAAGCCCCCTTCTACTTGGAAAGTAAACAAGACAAGATATGAGGATTGTGCTGTCCAAGCAATATGAAGTAGAGAAAAATCTGAGTGAATTCTCTTCCTAATAATCAAGCTTTAAAATTAAAAACTGCAGGCTCTCTATTATATTAAAAGACTACTTATAAACTGAAAGGTGTTCTCTTATGCCAGACTCTACATATGCACAACACATGAGACATTTTCTAGTTTAAGTCTTTGAGAATTGCTAAGCGATTCAGAATTGCTGAGAGATTCACACTTCAACATTTTGTAATATAGTACGTGGTGAAGGCTGGTCTGGTAATTGTGATTACATTCATGACTGTATGCTGTATATACTCTTTATAGATTTATAATCACTACTTCAATCCTTTTGCAAGAAGGGGAGTGGGAGAGCTGAGGCGTAGAGGAAGGGAGAGAAGGAAGAAGAGTAGTTCTCATCTTTTTCCACAACTTTCCAAGGTCCCATGTATAACTCTTATCCTAACCAGGGGTAACACATTTCATTACGTCTTCTGTTCTTTCCTCAAAGCCTTTATTTTATTTCAAGCACTTGATGCTGTAATCCAGACCAAGAACAGTAACCGACATTCTTCTAAAAAAAAAAAAAAAAAAAAAAAAAAAAAGTTGGTCATTTTGCACAAGTGGGTACTCACACACCAGCTACTTATGTATTCAAAACAGTATCATCAAGTAGTGAAGTTTCACATGCTATAGCCTTAAAAGCCTTCTCACCATACTAGGGAAGCAAGTATATCATGGTTGAAAATGTTTAAAAAAGACAAAAAAAAAAAAAAGCTGTACTTCCTACATTAAATACTAACAATACTACTACCTTGATTTTCCTTACGTTACCTACCAAATTATACAGCATAAATGTCCTATACAAATATTAAATAACTTGTTAGTTTTCTTAAGAATAAAACCGACTGGAAACTGGAAAAACGTCATTTTTACTTTGCCAGTAGTTTAGATATTTATCCACTGATTTGTAAGGAAAATGAACAGTTACCCTACAATGGTTAAAAAAAAAGGAAAAAAAAGGGAGAGAGAGAGAGGGAAAGGTTTCATTATTCCAAATTACTTCAGTAATTTGCTGTTAAAACTCTGTCTTGACCCCTGAGCTGAAGAAAAATCCCAAACCACAGATAATCTGTACAATGAGTTCATCTCCTGTGTCATAGTTGTGCAATTTTACCCAACAAAGAACTTCAACTTATCAGCAATTTGAGTAGTATTAGATGTCTGAGTAAGGTGTTTTGCCTAGTACCCAAAAATCACTTGAAGGAATCAGTAAGGATTCTTGTTTTGTTTAAACCACTGTCGTATAATGAACTGAAAACACAAACAGAATAAAAGGCAAAAGGGGAGAAATTAATACGGCACTAGCTAAAAGCTTTTCAGTAACTTTTCAAAGCTCACCCTACTCAAAATAAAATACTTTCTATCTAGCAGATTTCCCAAAGCCAACATTTTGATATCACACACAGACTGAGTGTTCTTCCACTTCTGTTAAGAACTAATACAAACGTAGCAGCAACTGATTGGCCAAAAACATCAAATACCTCATAGGTCTATCAAACACAGAGATAAACAATCACAGACAGCTCAACCCCATTTGTTGTTTTTGTTAAATGGTCAAAGGAAACTAAAATTCCTTTTTTCCTGTGAAATCATGTTTGCATACTAACCAAACAGCTAACTTGTAAGTATTGCAAGAAAACGGTGAGTACAATTAAGAAACAGTACCCTAAAAAGAGCTAGATAGGCAGGTCACCTCTGTGCTTTAGGTAGAAAAACATACTGAGAGAATAGGAAACACACATCACCAGGGGATTCTGGGCTACTAACATGTCCTGAAAGGAACACTAGATCATTTGAAAGTAAAAATCTCAGCTCTAGATCCTAGCCTGCTGTGAACTTGGACAACACACTTTACTCTTGCTCTTTACCAGTAAATAACAGAGACAGTTACCTCTAAAGTCTCTTCCCATTCTAAAATTCCATGCTTCCAAAAGAGTATGCTAAAAACGGGTAAGTAGTGTTTTAAGTACACATTAATATATGAAGCAAATAACGTTTAAAGATACATAAATTAACCCCTTCTGTGGGAAATAACATATAAATCTTAAATTCCAGAACATAAGACACTTGAGTTTCAAAAACTCAACATTTAAGAAATTTATCCATCAAAAGATGGAACAGCAGCAATAAGCAATGAAAATATCTTCAAATACTCAAATTCTATTCCCATCTTGTAGGGAGGGGACAGGAACTCTTTTGCCTAAAAT
Organism: Ailuropoda melanoleuca; assembly: GCF_002007445.2. Taxonomy (NCBI): domain Eukaryota; kingdom Metazoa; phylum Chordata; class Mammalia; order Carnivora; family Ursidae; genus Ailuropoda; species Ailuropoda melanoleuca. The sequence goes on from NC_048222.1 coordinate 71,828,284, forward strand.
AATTTTTAGGCTATGTTGGGAACACCTCCCTCTTATGAAAGAGATTGCAATGTCTCTGAATGTCATTTAAGCATCCAAATGATTTTTAAACGATTTCATCTGGCCATATGCTAACTGTCCCAACTGCCTCTTTCATGAGATCAATTACAGAAAGGTTAGGCAAGAACCTTTCCAAGAAGACTGAGCTTTCAAGACAACTGGAAAAAACCTTAGGACAAGATGTCTGAGCACCCGAATGTTATGATAAGCAACTGTAGCTGGTCGTAACTCAAATACTGCACATTAACTTCCAAGCGCCCGACTCTATCAGTGTGATTTTTTAACCCCGTTTCTGCACACTTATTGCCCCAGATTCTATGATTTATACAATCCTGGATGGTTCAAGAGGCTGTTCACAAAAGGTTTTCAGGGCACAGAACTCCATCGTTTCAAAAACAAAACCAAAAAACTCACTTGGGCCAACTCTCAAAAAACAAACAACAAAAAAAGTAGCATAGCCTCTTTACCCCCCCCCACCCCCAACGTGAAACAAGTAACCACTAAATTACCAAATGATTTTCCTGACCAGCCTGTGGTAACAAAGGAAGGGAACTGGAGGGCTCACATTCTGAGCCCTAAGAGAAGGCCGACCCAGAGAGGTGGGGTCAGCGGGGCCAGGCCCGACCCCCGCTGCACACCTGACCTCCCGCGCATCCCCCGGCCGCCCCCTCCCCTCGGCCCGCCACCCGCGTCCATCCCCCAGCGTCCCCGCTGCACGTCCCCATCCCTGCCCACGTCCCCTCCGCCGCCCGCTCCGCCCACCCCGC
>NC_048222.1:71829130-71847419 GCF_002007445.2 Ailuropoda melanoleuca
CCTCGGCCTTTTTTTTTTTTTTTTTTTTTTTTTTTTTTTTTTTTTGCTCGCCCCCCTTCTCCTTCCACCCACCTGCCCTCCTCAACTGCGAACCCAAGCAGCCCCCAACCAAGACCCCAGGGAGGGGAGGGAGACAGGGCTAGAAGAAGACAGGAGCAACTCCTCCTGACAGGTGATGGGAACTGTCAGTCACCCCGACATCCTCAGCCTTGGCCAATGGGCTGCCTTCTCCTCCCGCCCCCCGCGCGGAGCTGGCGGCGGCGGCCGGGACAGCTCCTCCTCCCCCCATCCTCTTCACCGAGCCCACCGGCCCAGCACTCACTATTGAGGCCGGCTGGCGGGGGCAAAGGCTGTTCACCTTCCTCGCAGTTGTTGTTGTTGTTGTGCGGGGGCGGCGGCTGCTCTACTAAATGAGACGACATTGTGGGGTGGCTGCAAGAGCTGTGGCCGCAGCAAGACCGTCTCTGGTTCTCCGGCAGTAACACAACAAGCCGAGTCCCCCGCCCCCTTTTCTGCGCCTGCGCAGTCCCTCCCCGCCCCTGACGTCAGGGCGCGCTCCGGCCACGTGATGACAACACAACATGCGACGGGGCGGGGAGGGGGCGTTCCCAGGCGAGCTTCAGACCTGGAGACGCGGGAGTCACGCTGACACGCGCACCTGGAATGAATTCTTGCGTGTCATTTGTACTGGCCTGATGGAGTGACTTACGCGGCTGGAACTGAGATAGAGGTTAGGGAGAAATGTGTAATGAGGAAGTGTTAAGGTGCTTATGTGTTGGCACCCAAATCTTCTACAGCAACATCGCTTAAGCCAATCCCTGAGCATTTCTTTTTCAATATCTGTAAGGATTCATTTCTGTGATAGGTATCATGGTGACACAAAGGAAGCAAAAACCCCGGCGCCTCCCTGTCATAAACCTAAAACAAAGCTGGCAATACATTAATACTCCAAACAGGGAACAATGTAAGGAAGACCAGAAATTTTAGTTGTTTAAGATTTCTTTAATTTTAAATTACAAATGTAACACGTGATCATTTTAACAAATGGAAAATTCCAGGAAAACATACGGAAGAAAACAACCACCCAAATTCCATCATCTAACCTATTTTTGGGACTTGACATGGGAAGTCTTGTTCCCTATATGTGGGTGACAATAAACTCTATATTTCTAAACGCTCCACCTATTTCATATAAACATGTCTTTGTCCATTCCTTGGTCTGTGTGGCATATATTTCTCTCATTCTGTCAATTGTCTTTTAAGTTTGTTTCACTCTGCAAAAGTTCAAAATTTTCATGCAGTCAAATCTATTATTTTCATATGATTTGGGAACACCCTTACACCAAGATTTTAAATCTGTTCCTTATAAATTTTTCTAATCTTCTTATAGGCTTAATTTTTATATTTAGGGCCTTGATCTATCTGAAATTTATTTTTGATGTGTTGTAAATTAATTAACTTCCATTTTTCCCAATTGGGTAGTCAACTGACCCAACAATATTTATTATTTTTTAAGTCATCCTTTCCACACTGACTTGAAACTGTACCTTTATCATGTTCTAAATTCCCTCAAAAACATGAGTCCATATAAGGCCTCTACAATAGCTCTATCAGGTAAAGGTAAGAGAAAGTTTGTCCTCCTTTGTCTTTTCAAAACTTTTCATGACTACTTAATCACTCTCTAAATGAGCTTAAAAGTTGACTGTCCAAGATTGACCATGTGTTGGTAATTATTGAAGGTGGTGATGGTTACATTAAGCTATTATTCTAGTCTTGAATACACTTGAAATGTTCCATACTATTTTAAGGATTAATTTGTCAAACATTGCAAATTTTTTTAAGATTTACAACAGAAATGTATTCAATTAATAGATTAATTGGGAGGATAATTGACATAATTACAAAATTAACTTCCCGTTCAAGACTATTGTCAATCATTAAAAGAAAAAGGTAAGCAGTATAGCCAGCAAAATTGAGTTTATTCAGGAATAGCAGAGGAGTTGAAACTATGGTGAACCATAGGCAAGTGTGAAGAAGAAAGAAGAAAACAATTTTGAAGAAGAAAGGAAGAGGTTGGGAGGGGTTATTTTGAACTAAATTCATTAAGGAGAGCAAGAATTCTAGGTTGTGGCAGTGTCTCATTGGCTGATCTGTTGCCAAGCAAGAGGAATATCTTCCTTCTTGCTGGGGTATGTGAAGTAAGCTTCTTCCTGCTGAAGTATGTACAGTAAACTGCCAAGAGTGGTACCTGAGTGAGAACCCTCCCTCCCTTCCTTGATTCCCTTTTCCATTTTGAATTAGGTTTCCTTTATTCATTTTCACATTTCCCTCTTTTGATCAAGATCTTTCCTTGAAAGCACTGCTGCTCAAGCATTTGGTTGGTTATTTATTAATTAAACATTTTTGTCTGTCTGTGTCACTCAGTGGCAGAAAGGACCTTTCCTGGTTATTCCTGTCCCAGGTTGCAGGGAGACCTCCTGGTGATGGAAATCACAGGAACCACATTTGCACAACAAATAAAGTAGAAGAAGGAGCTCTCAGGTATTTTCCACCCTTAAGGTGGTATCTTATCTAGATAGTAAGCTTTGGAAATCAGCTCAAAGTGTTGAGCTAGCATTATTCTATTTGGTGCATCACTTTTTTTTTATTATTATGTTAGTCACCATACAGTACATCCCTGGGTTTTGATGTAAAGTTCGATGATTCATTAGTTGCATATAACACCCAGTGCGCCATGCAATACGTGCTCTCCTTACTACCCATCACCAGCCTATCCCATCCCCCCAACCTCCTCCCCTCTGTAGCCCTCAGTTTGTTTCTCAGAGTCCATAGTCTCTCATGCTTCATTCCCCCTTCTGATGCATCACTTCTGTAGAGATTTGACAAGCGCCAAGTTTAAAAATAATCATGCAAAACAGAATTAAAAGTAACATGACAAATCCAATTTGTATAATGGTTCTAAACCATACAAATCTGAAGGTAGCCAACTGAACAAATCAAAGGACCAGGGAGATCAGGTGAAATTTGTTGTAACCAGTGTACTTGTTCCCTGATCTTGTGTAATTGAGTTTCTATCTCTCCAGAGGCACTTATCCAAGTGCAACAGGTGGTGTTTGCTATTGCACAAATGCCTCCTTGTTCAGCAACTAGTCAAGGGCTATGCAATTGTCCAAAACGATCTTAGCCAATGAGTCAAGTGATTCTTATTAGTCTGTTACTGCTTTGGTGTGGAATTGGGTAGCTCTCCTAATATTAGGAGAGATTTCTGATCATATGCTCATTAGTATTTACTCTAACCCAAGGAAGAAAAGCTTTCCCTACAGATTCATTTATGCCTCTTGAAAGTTCCCATTTAGGGCAGCCATGGAGGCTCAATGGGTGGACCAATGAGAGGCTTCTGGTTTATTATGTATTTTACCAGGGATGGTTAAATGTCCCAATAAGCACTGGTCTCCAATTCACCAGCTAACTGAACATTCATATGCCAGTGAAAATGCCATCCGCTGCAGATAAAAATGAAAACAGGTGGAGCACAGAGGACTTCAGCTAAGGTCTGGTTATTGATAGATTCATTAGCTGGAATTTCCTGATTGAAATTTTCAAGCTAGTGGTCAGAGAAATTAGGATGACATTCTGTGAGGTGCCATCCCATCCTAAAGCTGTCTTTTCTAAAAGCCTTGCAAAGAAGAGTTAGCCCATTTTTATTTCCCTTGGGTCCAGGGGGCAGATCATATTTAAGTAAGGAAAAGACGTGGGTTGTGAGGAAACAAAGGTTATATGATTGGCAAAGGTGGAGGTGTCTAGTTGAGCTAGCATAGTTATGACTGGGGAAAGTATGGGAACACCTGGCCAAAATAGCCTAGCCCCCTAGGTTACATTCAAAGGCTTGTGGATTTAATCAGTAGTGGCATTTGAGACTAAGGAGAAATTGATGACAGATAAGACCAAGGAGTCTCTGACATTGTGAATAGATTGGAGTTTCTGTTGTTAGATCCAGTGGTCAGGAAGATTTGCCCCATTTGCAATAGATTGGGAAATATGAATAAGAGCATTGTCTTTCCAAGAAAGAGAGAAAGAAAATAAGATGAGATGCAATAGAAGAAAAAGTATACAGGCCTAGTCCAATCATTTTGGGAAAGTTTTCTGCCTCTGCTGTCATTTGCTTCAATTCCTGGTAAGGTCCCTCTGGCCAGCAAGGTTGGAGGAAATCTTTCCGAAAGGGTCTTTTCTAGGGGATGAAATCTCTAGGCTGCAGATCATGATGATATCTAGTGGTTTTGTCTCCTGGGAGCACTGTGGAAAGATTGTTTTACTAAGTATGATCATTCTCTTAGGCTTTTATTAGGCCTTAGCAAAATTGAAGTATATCCCCTTTTATCAGCTGTGGATCAAAGGAAGAAGGAGCTAACTAGGTACATTAGGCATACTGTGATTATCTCAAAAAGGGAGTTCACCAGTTTCAAAAGGAGTGGATCTGAGATTCAGAAGAACCAATGGCAGTGCTTTTGGCCAGGGTATTTCAAGGGTTCCTACAAATTTTGCAAATTCAGTCTTAATGATGAATTAGTAATTCAACTGGTTCTGAAAATCGAGGGTGGTGGGCACGGTGAAAATGTTGTAAAAGTGGTCAAACAGCACAAATTTGTTGAAGCATCTGACAAGTAAAGTGGGTTCCTCAATCACTAGGAAGTTCAAACATGAGAGGAAGAGGGGATTCCCCAAATAGGAATGATCCTTTCTAATAGGATCTTAGCCAAGGAGGAAGCAGTGGCCTGTTCACAGAACAGATTCTTATTGAACTCATGCAAGTAATTATACTGCAATGAGAAAAAATACTCAAGTTTCTGAATTCTGGAGGGATCACTTAGGAAGAAAAAAAATCACTTTATCTTTATTTACAAAGATTTTACCAATTTGTTGTAAGCCATAGATCACTTAAGAGAAAAAGTTTTCTTCAACTCAGTTCAGTTATATGATCCTAAAGCTATCAGAGACCTGTATTCTACAGTACTTGTCAGAGTCCTTTTCATGAATTTCTCCTTAGATGAAATACATTTGCAAAAGCATCAGAGTAAAACAATAACTGTCTATAAATGACAAAAGACTTTAAAATGCCCATTATTAAAGATCTGATGACAGTTCATTACAATGGAATTGACAAGAAATTTGCTTATTTCTGTGACATATATTTTCAAATTACAACTGATAACATTATATCAGGACACACCAGAATTTTAGGAATTTCATATAAATTTTGGAACACATAATTACATATACATAGACAAATATAAGGTAAAAAAGGTTTAGTGTTACTTCTTATTTGACAAGCTTCTCATGTAATATAAGCCTAATTGGTTTAACATTTCCCTTTTCGTAGGGAGAGAGAACAAATCCTTTGAGATGTTCTAGGTACCCTCTGGAAAAACTCAAGATAGTTCAAGGTCAAAAAGATTTTACCCAGAATTTGAATTTTGGCAAGTCTGTCAAAAATATAAAAAGATTTTGAACATTTGACCAAATAGGATCACAGAAAATTATGAAACAAGACTTCATTGTCCATTTAACTAAAGTGACAAAAACATTTTAAAGGCGAATTCAAAAGGTTCTGTAGTTGCAAAAAGCTTTAGCTCCTTTTAATAAAGAAGACTCCATTTTTCTAAGTAATCACAGACCTGATAAAACAGAATCTTTGTTTCCTAGGCAGATTGCATTTAAGGTGAAGAAAGTTTGTTTACAATTTCTTATTAAGAGCAAAGCAATAATCTAAGAAAACTCTGTCCTTTTAATAGAAAAAATAGATTTTAATTCTGTACCAGTATACTTTTGATACTATAATTCTTTCTCTTTTTTTAAACTTAAATAAACTTATTTCAATTTTAGCTGGACCACACAAAAAATTTCTTTCTGAAGAGTCCTTTTTCACAAACCTTTTACAACTTACTGTATCTATTCAGCTTTTGTTCTTTTTCCTTTCTTATTCTGGTAATCATTTTACTTTAGCATGAAATTACTGTCCTTTTCCTCAACAAGAAGATGCATGCCCATTCCTAATACTTTATGTTACTGAAAACATACATCCTACTTTTCTTGCCTACCTTTCACATATAATCATTTTCTTTACCCTTATTGTTTCTAGTAGCTTTATTTTTACCTATATGAACTAGAATTCTTAACCCCTAGAATCTTCAATTCCTAATGAAAGCTAAGAAGTAAGCAATGATGGACTGGCAAATTTATTTATAAATACATTTTGTAATTCTAGAAGCATATGCCCTTTTAACTAGTGTGGTACAAGACCTTGTGGCCCACAGACCCAAATTTATCTTCAGTTTTTCTGAAATAGAAACCCAAAAGTAGATAAACCTATGTTCAGGAATTAATGTTTTAGTATTTGATCGTGGTAGAAAATGATCTAGATATTCAATGACATTCCATCATTTAAAGTTTCAAGTTACCAAAAAGATTTGGGGAACATATGTTTTAAGCACACATACCATAAAACATAACTATTGCACCTTAAAAGATTCTCATCCCATTTTCATCTATCTAAGTAATTTGCTCCCCAAAATTATGCTTAGATTACTCACAAAAGCTAATGAGACCCTAGAGAAAATCAGCCATCATCTCAAGTGAATTTTCTTGCTGACAAATTTTGCAACAGAAATAACATGAACTTTTATTTGATTACATTTAATGCTGATAACTCTGAAGACGTGCTTTTTTTTTAATGAAACCAACAAACTTAAACTAGTTTTTACTTTATCTCAGACCATGTGAACTCAAAAAATATTTGCGTCAGTCTACTTAATTTATAGAAGCAACTTTTTTTAAAGCCAATTAAATAGAGTTCTTTTTTATTGTTTAAAGATTTTATTTATTTATTTGACAGAGAGAGAGAGAAGGAGGAGTGGCAGAGGGAGAGGGAGAAACAGGCTCCCCACTGAGCAGGGAGCCCTTGGGGGGCTGGATCCCAGGACCCTGGGATCATGACTTGAGCTGAAGGCAGTTGCTTAACCAACTGAGCCACCCAGGCACCTCTCAAATAGAGTTCTTTACAAATTAATTTTGGTAATATCATCCAGAAGTAGAAAAATATCACATATCTATAACATAAATAGACCAACGTAATATATAGATAGACACAGATATCTTACAACTATTGTTTAAAAAATTTTAGTTATGTGTCAGGTACAAGACTCAAAAGAATAGTTGGATCCAAATTGTATTTCTGGCAGATGGCCTAAATTAAGGTTATCTCCTCAGATGGCCAAAGTTTCTTATCAAAGATTTTTTTATTTGTATGCTGTAATGATCCTTTTAGAGCTGTTTTTGGAGTCATTCTGTCTTTCAGATCTTCCTCATTCCAATCTAAGAATGCATTCCATTGTCACTGAGACCTTTGGAATCTTCTCTTTTAAGGGATTCCCTTCAGGCGGATTTATCCAAAACAAAGTTTCCCCAGAATGACCATTACAATTCCAAAGTATCCAAAAGTTTACCCAGTTTTCAGAAAGGCACAAGAACCTGATCCAAGGATTAGATGGAACCTATCTTGCCTTTGGATTTCTTAAAAGATACCATGAGTGGCCCTGTTTTCCAACAGCTGTTTTAAAACACTGGGAGTAACGTGTATTCCCACGTTTTGAACAGGATGGGTGACTTACCAAGAAGCTTCAACAAGTAGAAACAGAAAGAGAAAGGAGTAAACAGAAATAGAGACCAAGTATGCAGAGTAAAGTTGGAGAGCTGAGAACACAAACAAAACAACTAGAAATTTAGAAAACAAAAGAATATTCACCAGAGTGAGTGACTTTCATAAAGGGTGACTTTCATAAAAACAGATCCCAAGTCAAGTCCAAAAGCTTGACCAAAAGGGAGGAGCTTGAATCGGAGAGGACACTTACCCAAATCAAAATGGAAGAAGACAATGCACCTTGTGAAGAGTATAAGGAGCTCAAGTGGGTACTGTGCATAATTCTGGACGTTGGTAGTTCCTCAGGGGTTTTTCTCCTTTGATCCCATTTCTAACACCAAGAAATGTCAATCATCAAAAGAAGAAGTTTAGCCAACAAAATCGACGTTATCTGGGAACAGCAGAGGAACTCAGGACAAGCAAGCCTTGGCTATCCCTAGGCAAGTCCAAACAAGGGAGAAGAGCATCCTTTTATAAGGAAAGGAGAAAGTTTAGAGGGGTTGTTTTGAACAAAAATTCTTTGGAGGAGAGCAAGGGTTCAGGACTGTGACATTTTCTCATTGACTGGGTTGTTCCTGGACAAGGAGAAAATCTTCCTTCTTCTCACTGACATATGTAAAGGTAAGCTATGACTAGTGGCACAGAAGTGAGAACCCTTCCTTCATGGCTTCCTGACTCCATTTTGAGTTAGGTTTTCTTTATTTGTTCTCATACCAAGATACCCCTCCTGTTCTATTTTTATTAATTTTTTTTAAAAGGTGTTTCTTTAGGGGTGCCTGGGTGGCTCAGTTGGTTAAGTGTCTGTCTTCAGCTCAGGTCATGATCCCTGGCTCTTGCAATAGAGCCCCTGCTCTGTGGGGAGCCTTCTTCTCCCCATCCTTCTGCCCCCCCACTCCCTTGTATACTCTTTTCCTCTCTCTCTCTTGAATAAATAAATAAAATCCTTTCTTTTTTTTTTTTTTAAAGGTGCTCCTTCAAAAAGTCTTAAACACTTCTTAATCTGTTTTGAGTTTTGGCACAATCACTTTATAAAAAATTAATTAGAAAGCTTGCCTTTCTATGGTCTTAAGTAGATAAAACTGAAATTACTTTTCTTTAAGGGTCTGGTACAATTCCCCTAAGGAAACATCCAGACCTACTGTTTTAGGGAGGTTAACTTTATTTCTGTAGGATGCTGCCTTTATTTCTTATTTTGTGTTGTATGTCCTCTATTTTTTCTTGATTATATTACCTAATGGTTTATCTACTTCATTGACTTTCAAATCTCATTTCTTCTTCCTAGTTGTATTATTCTTAGTTCCTTCCTTAACAGCTTAATTGAAATATAATTCACATAGTCTACAATTAATCCATTTAAAGTTCACAATTCAGTGTTTTTATTATATCCACAGTTATGCAACCATCACCACAATCTAATTTTAGACTCTTGTCAACCTATACTCAGCTTCCCCTCCTCATCTTTTCCTAACTTCTTACATTTGATACTTATTCTTTTTTTTCACTTGGGTATTTAAGACTGTTTCCTGATCAGAGTATGTTTTTATATTATTTCTAGTTTGGAGATTTTTTTTTTAGCCTGTCTTTGAAAACTAATTTATGGTTTCTTTTGGAAAATGTCCCATGAGTATTTGAAAAGGAGGCATAGTTTCTGTGTTCAGAACACTAGGGTTGATGTATCTACTGGAATTACCTTAATAATAATAATGTCATTTAGGGGCACCTGGCTGGCTCAGGAGGTGGAGCATGTGACTCTTGATCTTGGGGTTGAGTTCAAGCCCTGAGTTGGACTTGGAGTCTACTTAAAAAAAAATAATAATGTCATTTAAGTTTTTATATTTCCCCCCTTTTTGTGTATCATGGATTTCAAGAGGTCATTTCCCATTCCTAATATGATTATATTTTTCATATCTCCTTTTTTATACTTGATGCTTCAGTAATTGATTCACAGATATTCATAACTGTCTCTTTATCATAATGAAGTGATCATAATTTTGTCCTCAGTTCAAATTTTTTCTGATACTAACATCATGATTCTGATTTTTGCTATTGTTGTGGTTTCTGTTTAGTTGCAACGTCAGAGTGTACATTTACCTACACTTTTAATTTTCCACCTTTCTGAATCACATTCTTTTAAGTGTGTCACATGATAACAGTAAAAAATCTTTGCTTTAGCATCTAATCAGAATTTTTTTAATACAGTAGGTTAACACATTTATATCCATTAATAATGTAAAAGTATTTGGGGTTAATATTGTTATTTTATATCATGCTTTCTGTTTGATATCTAAAAATATTTTTCACCATAGGTCTCTTTGTTTCACAGTATATTTCATCCTATAATTTTATTTTTATTCAATTAGTTCCTTTTACAACTATATATTTATATATTTTCTTTAATCCTCCATTTTCTCGGTTTTTTTTCATGTCCAGAAAAGAATAGTAATGAAATTAATAAAATTCTCTTCTTCCACCTTTCCCTCTACCCATTTTAAATCATGTTAATATTTATCTTTGTAGTTTTAGGTATAGTTGTACATCTGTCACTTGATTTATCAATGTAATCTAATAAATTTTGATGAGTAGAAATAAAGTAGCATACCTGCCTTATCTCTTAATTTTCTCCCTTTTCTCTGCACTACCACCATTTGTTAAGTACTCATTTCAATATTATTCGTTTATACATCATAGTATATGTATGTATCCAATAGCTATTCCTACAATCATGCTGAATAATGAGCCAGCCCAAACTCACCAGCTTGCAGAAGAAACATTTATTCTCTCTCATGCACCTGAAGGATAATTAATATAGATTTAGCTCAGGTAGATTTAGTTTCAAGGTGAAAGTTGATCCAGCTCTGCTCCCCTGTCTGTCATCTTCCTTGGACCATAGGTTGGCTAGGTCATGTTCCTCTCATAATGATGAAAGAAATTCAAGAATACTGAGCAGATGCGGGGCGCCTGGGTGGCTCAGTCGTTAAGCGTCTGCCTTAGGTGCCGGGTGTGATCCCTGGGATCGAGCCCTGCATGGGGCTCCCTGCTTGGTGGGAAGCCTGCTTCTCGCTCTCCCACTCCCCCTACTGGTGTTTCCTCTTTCGCTGTGTCTCTCTCTGTCCAATAAATAAATAAAATCTTAAAAAAAAAAAAAAAGAAAAGAAAAATGAGCGGATGCAACTCTGAGCTATCGTTCTGTTCACATTCCATTGGCCAAAGCAAGTCAGAGAGCCAACTGCAAAGTCACATTGCAAAGGGAATGGAGTCTTAAAAAAGGCTTAAAAAAAAAAACTGGAAACAGTAGTATGATCTACAAAAATATGTTAGCATAATTCCCACATTTGTTTTAGCTCAATTCTATAGTTACAGATTCACTGCTCATTATGGATCCTATTGCTACAATTTATGCAATTATCTCTGGCTTGCTGAAATTTCTTCCTGAGAATAGTATCCCCTAAGATAATGCATGTTCTTAAAATGTTGACCTGTTGGCTGTTAATTTTTTTCTTGAAAACTTTTTTTTTTTGGCACAATAATTGAAATACAACAAATCACATGTTTGTAAGTACACAATTTGATAGCTTTGGACTTATGTATACACTGTGAAACCATTACCACAGTCAAGATAGTGGACATATCCCTCATCCTCAACATTTCCCTAGTGCCCCTTTTGTTCTGTCCCTCCTGTGCCTCCCCTCCTTTCACTCCCAAGTGATAAGTGATCTGCTTTTTGTCACTATAATTTGCATTGTCCAGAGTTAAAAAAAAATGAAATCATACATTACATACTTTTTTGCCAGGTTTCTTTCTCTCAGTATAATTATATTGAGATTCATTTATGTACTTTGTATATTAATGGTTTGTTGCTTTTTATTGCTATGTAGCATTACTTTGAATGGATATACCTAACTTGTTTCTCCATTCATGCACTGATGGCACGTTTAGGTTGTTCCAGTTTGGGGCTATTACAAATATGGCCACTATGAACATTTATGTACATATATGTATGTATGGACATATATTCCTTTTCTCTGATAAATACCTAGAAGGTAAATGAATGGATCATATGGTAAGAGTATGTTTAACATTTTGAGAAACTGCTTAAATATTTTCAAGAGCAGCTTTATATTTCCACCAGCAGTGTTTGAAAGTTGTTTCCTCAATAACATTGTTAACACCTGGCATTGTACTAATTTTAATTTAACTTTAGTTATTCTCATAAGGGTGTAGTATTGTTTCATTGTGAATTTAATTTGCATTTTCTCTAATGATAAAGCTATTGAGCAGCTTCTCATATGCTTGTTATCCATATATTTTATTTGATGAAACGTCTGTTTAAATAATTTACCCATGTTTTAAATTGAGTTGCTTTCTTATTTTTGAATTATGAGAGTTCTTTGTATATTCACAATACACATCTTTTCTTAGGCATATGATTTGCAAAGATTTTTCCCCCAGTACACATACTTGTCTTTTGTTTCTTTTAACAGTGTCTTTCGAAGAAGAGAAGTTTCCAATTTTGATGAAGTCCAGTTTATCAATCTGTATTTTTATGTATTGTGCTTGTAATGCCATTATCTTACCCAATTTAAGCTCACAAAAATTTTCTACTAGGTTTTCTTCTAGGATTTTGATACAATTGCACTGAAGATGTAGATTGTCTTGGGTAGTATTTGCATTTTAACAATATTGTCTTCCAATCCATGAGCATGGGATGTCTTTCCATTTCTCTAAATATCTTTTCATTGCTTTCAGCAATGTTTTATATTTTTCAGTGTACACATTTCTCACTTCCTTGATTAAATTTATTCCCAGTTATTTTATTCTTTTGTGTGCCATTGTAAATCAATTATTTTGTAAATTTTCTTTTTAGGTTGTTCATTGCTTATATATAGAAAGACAATCGATTTTTGTATGTTGATATTGTACCCTACAAACTTGGCTGAATTCATTTATTAGCTCTAGTAGTTTTCTTTTAATTCTTTTGGATTTCCTATGTATAAAATTATGTCATGTGACAGTATAGATAGTTTTATGTCTACCTTTCTAATTGAATGCCTTTTTCCCCCCTTGCCTAATTGCTCTAGTCAGAACCTCCAGTACAATGTTGAATAGCTTTGGTGGAAGTAGGCATCCTTGTTTTGTGACTGATTTTAGAGAGAAAACCTTCAGTCTTTCACCTTTGAATATGATGTTAGCTATAGGTTTTTCATTAATGCCCTTTTATCATGTTGAGGAATTTCACTTCTATTACTGGTTTTCCATGTGCTTTTATCATGAAAAGATAAATTTTGTCAAATTAATTTTTGTGTCAATTGAGATTATAATGTGGATTTTCCCCTTCATTCTATTAATGTGATGTATTACAATTATTGATTTTCTTACATTGAACTGCCCTTGCTTTCCTGAGATAAATCCCACTTGGTTATGGTATATAATCTTGTTAATATGCGATTGGATTCAGTTTGCTGGTATTTTGTTAAGAATTTTTGCATCTACATTCATAAAGGATATTGGTCTATAGGTTTTTTATGGCATCTTCATCAGCCTTTTGTGTTGGGGTAATACTTGCTTCATAAAATGAGTTAGGAAGTCTTCCTTCTTCTATTTTTTGGAAGAGGTTGAGAAGGTTTGTTGTTAATTCTTCTTTAAATGTTTGGGAAAATTCACCAGTGAGGCTATCTGGTCCTGGGTTTTCATGTTTAGAGATTTACAATTACTGATTCAATCTGTATACTTGCTATACTATACTATATGTCTACTTGGATTTTCTGTTTCTTCTTGAGTGGGTTTTGGTAATTTGTATCTTTCTAGGAATGTGTCCATTTCATGTAGGTTTTATAATTTGTTGGCATATAATTGTTCTTCGTATTCTTTTATTATTATTCTTATTTCTGTAACGCCAGTAGTAATATCCCCACTTTTATTTCTGATTTTAGTTATTTGGGTTTTGTTTTTTTTTTTCTTAGTCTAGCTAAAAGTTTGTCAATTTTGTTGATCTTTTCAAAGAACCAACTTTTGGTTTCATTGATTCTCTCTTGTTTTACTAGTTGCCTATCACGTTTATCTCTAATCTTTAAGATTTTATATATTTATTTATTTTAGAGAGAGAGAGAGGGTGTGTGTGTGAGTTGGGGGGGAGGGGAAGATGGAGAGAGAGAATCTCAAGCAGTCTCTGTGCTGACTGCAGAGCCTGACATAGGGCTCAATCTCACAACCCTGAGATCATGACTTGAGCCAAAATCAAGAGTTGGACACTTAATCAACTAAGCCACCCAGGCGCCCCTTTCTCTAATTTTATTATTTATTTCCTTCTGCTAGCTTTTGGTTTAGTTTGGTCTTCTTTTTCCAAGTCCTTGATTCATAAAGCTAAATTATGGGCTTATAGTATTTCTTCTTTTTTAGTGTAGGCATCTACAGTAGTAAATTTTCCTCTGAGCACCGCTTTTGCTGCATCCCATAAATATGTTATCCTACTATCTTCTAGCCTCTGTGGTTTTTGATGAGAAATGACTTTTGTCTAGATTTCCTAGATTTTCTTTGTGTCTGGCTTTTGACAATTTGAATATAATGTGTTGTTGTGTGGATTTCTTTGCATTTGTCACTTTGGAGTTTATTGAGCTTCTTGGGTGTTTAATTTATCAAATTTATTTCCAAATTTATAAAATTTGGAAAGTTTTTGACCATTATTTCTGCAAATATTCTCTATGACTCGCATTATGCATAAGATGGTATGCTTGATAGCATCCTATAGGTATCTTATGCTCTGTTCATTTTTCTTATTCTTTTTTTTTTTAATAGACTTTAATTCTCAGAGCAGTTTTAGGTTCACAGCAACATCTAGCAGAGGCAGAGATTTTTCCATATAACCCATGTCCTCACACATGCATAGCCTCCTCCATTATCAGCATTCCCCATGGGAGTAGTACGTTTGCTACAATTGATGAACCTATACTGGTGCACCATTACCACCAAAGCCTGTAGTTTACATTAGGAATGACTCTTTGTCTACATTCTATGGGTTTTGGCAAATGTAAAATGAATGTATCCATCATTATGTTATCATTGAGTACTTTTACTGTCCTAAAAATCCTCTATGCTCCTCTTATTCATCTGCTCACCCCAACCCATGGCATCCACTGATTTTTTTTTCACTGTCTTACAGTTTTGCCTTTCTTGAAATGTCATATAATTGGAATTGTACAGTATGTAGCCTTTCAGATTGACTTTTTTCACTTACTAATATGCATTTAGGGTTTTTCCATGTCATTTTTTGGCTTCATAACTCACCTTTTTAAATCACTGAATAATATTTCACTGTCTGGATGTACCACAGTTTATCCATTCACCTACCAAAGGACATTTTAGTTGCTTCCAAGTCTTGGCAGATATGAATAAAGCTGCTATAAACATCTGTGTGGATTTTGTGTGGACATAAGTTTTCAACTCTTTTGATTAAATGCCAAGGAGTGCAATTGCTAGACCATATGCTACAAGTATTCAGTTTTGTAAGAAACTGCCAAACTTCCAGTGCAAAGTGGTTGTACCATTTTGCATTCCCACCAGCAATAAATGAGAATTCCTGGTGCTCCACATCATTGACAGTATCTGTCAGTGTTTTGGATTTTGGCCATTCTAATGAGTATGTGGTGGTATCTCATTGTTTTAATTTGCATTGTCCTGATGACATATGATATGGAGCACCTTTTCATATGTTTATTTGCCATCTGTTTATCTCTTCTGGTGAGGTGTCTATTAAGGTCTCTGGCTAATTTTTTAAAAATCAGATTGTTTGTTTTTTTAGTTGGGTTTTCAAAATTCTTTTTTATATTTTGCTGAGCCATTCTTTATTAGATATATCTTTTGAAATATCTTTCCCCAATCTGTGGATTGTCTTTTCATTTTCTTGACTATATATTTCAAAGAACAGTTTATCGACTATTTCTTTCGTGGATTAAACCTTTGGTATCATAGCTAAAAAGTCATTGCCAAATGCAAGGTCATTTATATTTTTTCCTATGTCATCTTCTAGTTTTATAATTTTGTGTTTTACATTTAGGTCTGTGATCATTTTGAGTTCATTTTTTGAAGGATGTAAAGTCTGTGTCTAGAATCAATTTTGCCCCATGAATATACAGTTGTTCTGGCACCATTTGTTGGAAAGACTATCCTTTCTCCATTGTATTGCCTTTATTTTCACATGTCTATTTGTAGGCTTTCTATTGTGTTCTGCTGATCTGTTATCTATTCTTTCACCAATACCACACTGTTTTGATTATTTTTGACTCTTAGTAAATCTTGAAGTCTGATAGTAACAGTCTTCCAGGTTTGTTATTTTCATTTTTAAAAATATTTATTTACTTATTTTAGAGAGAGAGAGAACAAGCAGGGAGAGGAACAGAAGGAGAGGGAGAGAATCTAAACCAGACTCCATGCTGAGTGCAGAGCTTGACATGAGGCTTGATCATGACCCATGAGATCATGACCTGAACCAAAGACAAGAATCACGCACTCAACTGACTGAGCCACCCAGGTGCCCCTCCAGTTTTTTTCTTATTCTTTTTTTTTTAAGGATTTTATTTATTTATTTATTTGACAGAGAGAGAGAGATAGTGAGAGAGGGAACACAAGCAGGGGGAGTGGGAGAGGGAGAAGCAGGCATCCCCCTGAGCAGGGATCCTAATGCAGGGCTTGATCCCAGGACCCTGGGATCATGACCCAAGCCAAAGGCAGACGCTTAATGACTGAGCCACCCAGGCGCCCCATCCCCCCAGTTTTTTTCTTATGTTCAATATTGTGTTGCCTATTCTGGGTTTGCATCTCCATATAAACATTAAAGATCAGTTTGTGGATATCCACAAAATAACTTGCTGGGATTTTGATTGGGATTGCATGGAATCTATAGATCAAGTTGGGAAGCACTGTAGTCTTGACAATACTGAGTGTTCCCATCCATCAACATAGAGTATCTATTTAGTTCTTTAATTTCTTTTATCAGATTTTTATAGTTTTTCTCAGATCTTGTACATATTTTGTTAGATTCATACCTAACTACTTCATTATTTTGAGGTGCTAAGAAATGGTATTGTGTTTTTTAATTTCAAATTCCACTTACTCGTTTCCGAGTAAGAAAGTGATGGACTTTTATATACAAAACTTGAAACCTTGCAATCTTGCTATAACTGCTTCTTAGTTCTAGGAGTTTTTTGTTGGTTATTTTGGATTTTCTATATAGATGATTATATCATCTGTGAACAAAGACAATTTTATTTTTTTCCTTCCCAATTTGTATACCTATTATTTCCTTTTCTTGCTCTATTTCATTAGCTAGAACTTTTGGTACAAAGTTGAAAAGAAGTGGTGAGAGGGGACATTCTTAACCTGATCTTAGAGGGAAAACTGCAAATTTCTCACCATTAACTATGATACTAGATGTAGGGTTTCTGTAGCTATTCTTTATCAAGTTGAGGATGTTCTCCTTTCTTAGTTTACCAAGTTTTTATCAGGAATGGATGTTAGACTTTGTCAAATGCTTTTTCTACATCTATTGATATGATTATGTTATTTTTCTTCTTTAGCCTGTTGATCTGATGGATTACATTGATTTTCTTTTCTTTTTAATTTTTTATTGTTTTTATTATGTACTATATTAATACACTGCAAAACCTTCTAGAAGGGGTGATGAACATAACCAAGTTATTTTTCATTAATCAGGAAAATGCTTCTCTGGTGCAGCCACTCTGGAAAACAGTATGAAGCATCCTCAAAAAGTTTAAAATAGAGCTACCATACCATCCAGGCCTTGCACTATTGGGTATTTACCCCAAAGATACAAATGTAGTGATCTGAAGGGGCACATGTACCCCAATGTTTATAGCAACAATGTCCCACAATAGCCAAACTATGGAAAGAGCCCAGATGTCCATCAACAGATGAATGGATAAAGATATGGTATATATATACAATGGAATATTACTCAGCCATCAAAAAATGAAATCTTGGGGAGGAGGTTAAGATGGCGGAGGAGTAGGGGACCCCTTTTTCAGCCGGTCCCCTGAGTTCAGCTGGATAGGTACCAGACCAGCAGGAACATCCACAGAATCAGCCTGAGACGCAGGAAGATACATCTGGATCTGTACAAAAGAACATCTCCAGCGCTGAGTATCGAGGTACGAAGCGGGGAGCCTTGAAACCATGCACACATATTGGAAGATAAACAGAAGGGGGAGGGAGCGGCCGTGTCAGGGCGCCGGGAAGCGGTAGCCACCTGCACGGGGGAGCGGATGGACCGCGGACCCGCAAGCTTGAGACAGCAGAATGGGAGCTCCGGGAGCTCGCGTGGGGCGGCTGGCGGCTGGCGGGCCACCTGCACGGGGGAGCAGGCGGACTCGCGGACGGCACCCGCGAGACAGCAAACTGAGAACGGGAGCTCCGGGAGTGCGCGCGGGGCGGCTGGCGGGCCACCTGCACCGGGGAGCGGGCGGACCTTGGACCTGCACCCTGGAAACAGCAGACTGAGTCCGTGAGCCGGGAGGTGCGCCACCAAGCATCTCACGGAGCTCTGGAGCTCCGGTGTGCTCACTGGATCGAGGCTGAGACCGGGAG
>NC_048222.1:71847519-71853002 GCF_002007445.2 Ailuropoda melanoleuca
GAAGCATCGAACTTTACGTCGGAATCCGGGGATGTACTGTATGGTGATTAACATAATATAATTTAAAAAATTATTAAAATAAAAAAAATGAAATCTTGCCATTTGCAACAATGTGGATGGAACTAGAGGGTATTATGCTAAGCAAAATAAGTCAATCAGAAAAAGGCAATCAGAGAAAGGCAATTATCTCACTGATATGTGGAATTTAAGAAACAAAACAGAGAATCATGGGGGAAGAGAGGAAAAAATAAAACAAGATGAAACCAGAGAGGGAGACAAAGCATAAGAGACTCTTAATCATAGGAAATAAACAGGGTTGCTGGAGGGGAGGGAGGTGGAAGGATGGGGTAACTGAGTGATAGACATTAAGGAAGGCATGTGATGTAATGAGCACTGGGTATTATATAAGGTTGATGAATCACTGACCTCTACCTCTGAAACCAATAATACATTATATGTTGATTAATTGAATTTAAATTATAAAATAAATTTAAAAAAGGAAAATTCTTCTTTAATCAATATTTTCTAAACCCTTTGACACATAGTAATGATTCACTCCAGAGATGCACCTATCTCTTTCCATCATACTCCACTGATAGGAATAATAGGCAACCTTTTCCTTGGCCCTGTTAGTGAACCTGTGGATGTGCGTAGTGGCTATGTCAGGTCAGGGATGAACAGCCACATGACCATGACCCCAATCCCAGGCAGAATCTCAAACCAAATCACGCCTTGGTTGCCAAAGCTAAACGCTTCCTTCATGGGCCCTTAAAGGAGACCCAGCCTCATTCATTGATTTTCTAATGTGAATAGCCTTGCATACCTGGGATAAATCCCACTTGTTTGTGGTATATAACCCTTTTTATACATCGTTGGATATGATTTGCCAATTTTATCTTGAGGATTCTGGTGTCTCTGTTTATAAGAGATATTGATTTGCAATTTTCTTATGTTGTTTTTGTCTGCTTTCAGTATTTGGTATTTGGTATTAGGGTATTCTGGGCTTGTAGAATGAGTTAGGAAGAATTCTCTCTGCTTTTATCTTCTGAAAGAGATTCTAGAAAATTGATATGATTGAAATGTTTCATATAGTTTACCAGCAAACCCATCTTGGCCTGGTACTTTCTGTTTTGGAAAGTTATTAATTTTAGATTCAATTTCTTTCATAGATATAGCTCTATCTTTTCTTGTGTGGGTTTTGCAGATTGCATCTTTCAAGAAATTTATACATTTCATCTAGGTTATCAAATGTGGGCAGAGAGTTGTTCATAGTATTCCTTTATTGTCCTTTTAATGTCCATGAGATCTGTATTAATGCTCTCTCTTTCATTTCTGATATCAGTAATTTGTGCATTCTCTTTTTTTTCCTTGATTATCCTGGCTAGAGGCTTGTTGATTTTATTGATTTTTTGCAAAGACCCAGCTATTTCTTTCATGATTTCCTCCATTAATTTCTTATTTTTGATTTCATATTTTTATTATTTATTCTGTTTGGTGTAGCTTGGGTTTAATTTGCTCTTCTTGTTTTAATTTCCTAAGGTAGAAGCTTAAATTTTTTAAATCTTTAAATCTTTCTTCTTTATTAATATGTACATTCAAAACTATAGATTTCCCTCTAAGCACTGTTTTCACTGTATCCCACAGATTTTGAGAACTTGTGTTTTCATTTTCATTTAAGTCAAATATTTTAAAATTTCTCTTGAGATTTCCTCTTTGGCCCTTGTGTCACTTAGAAGTGTACTGTTTAGGGGCACCTGGGTGGCTGAGTAGGTTAAGCATCTGCCTTCGGCTCGGGTCATGATCCCAGGGTCCTGGGATCTAGTGCCGCATCAGGCTCCTTGCTCAGCAGGGAACCTGCTTCTCCCTCTGCCTGCCACTCTCCCTGCTTGTACACTCTCACCCTCTCTCTCTCATCAACAAATAAAAAATAAATTAAAATAAATAAATAAATAAAATAAAATCTTTTTAAAAATGTGTTTAATTTCTGAGTATTTGGGGATTTTCTAGCTATCTATCTAGCTATCTAGCTTTCTAGCTATCTAAATTCTAGTTTAATTCCACTATTGTCCAAGAGAAGTCATTATATGATTTCTATTCTTTGAAATTTGTTAAGGTATGTTTTATGGCCTAAAATGTGGTCTATCTTGGTGAATGTTCCATAGGAACTTGAGAAGAATGTGTATTCTGTTGTTGGATGTGCATTATATCCAGTTGATCAATGGTGTTGTTGATTTCTATTATGTATTCAGTGGTTTTCTGCAAGCTGGATGTGTTCATTTCTGATACAGGTGTATTAAAAGTCTCCAACTATAATACAGCTATTTCTCCTTGCAATTCTGTTTTTGCCTGATGTTGTTTGATGCTCTGTTGTTTGGTGCATACATGTTAAGGTATGTTATGTCTTCTTGGAGAATTGATCCCTTAAAAAAATTTTTTTTTAAAGATTTTAATTTATTTGACAGAGAGAGAGATAGCAAGAGAGGGGACACAAGCAGGGGGAGTAGGAGAGGGAGAAGGAGAAGCAGGCTTCCCGCTGAGCAGGGAACCTGATGCGGGGCTTGATCCCAGGACCCTGGGATCATGACCTGAGCTGAAGGCAGACGCTTAATGACTGAGCCACCCAGGTGGCCCAGAATTGATCCCTTTAATACTATGTAATGCCCCTCTTTATCCCTAAAACTTTTCTTTTTATGAAGTCTTCTCTGTTTGAAATTAATATTGCAATTCCCTCTTTGTTTAATTTAGAGTTAGCATGTTATCTCCTTCTCCATCCCTTTATTTTTAATCTATATCTGTTTTTGTATTTAAAGTAAGTTTTTTTTGTAGATAAAAGATAGCTGGGTCTTGTTTTCTTTTTTAAAGGTTTTATTTATTTATTTATTTGAGAGCAAAAGTGAGAGAGAGAGAGAGCTCGAGTGGGCAAAGGGACATAGGGAGAGAACCTCAAGCAGACTCTGTGCTGAGTGCCAAGCCTGACTCAGGGTTCAATCTCATGACCTTGAGATCATGACCTCAGCCGAAATCAGAGTTGGATGCTTAACTGAGCCATCCAGGTGCCGCTGGTTCTTGTTTTTTGATTCACTTTGACGAGTGGCACATTTAGACCATTTATATTCAGTCATTATTGATATAGTTGGATTAATATTTACCATATCTATTACTTTTTGCATTTGTTGCTGTTGTTCTTATTTTTGTCTTCCAATCTTTTCTCTGCCTTATTTCATTTTAATTAAGCATTTTATATAATTCCATTTTCTCTCCTTTTTAAGCATATCATTTATACACTTTCCCCCTTTATTCAGTGATTGCCTTAGAGTTTGTAATATACATTTACACCTAATCCAAGCCTACTTTCTTTCCTTTTTTTAAAAAAAGAATTTATTTATTTATTTATTTATTTATTTATTTATTTATTAACAGAGAGAGAGAGCACACGCAGGGAGAGTGGGGGAGGGAGAAGCAGGCTCCCAGCTGAGCAGGAAACCTGATGTGGGACTCAATCCCAGGACCCTGAGATCATGACCTGAGCCAGAGGCAGACGCTTAAACAACTGAACCACCCAGGTGCCCCTCAAGCC
The DNA here is from genome assembly GCF_002007445.2 of Ailuropoda melanoleuca. NCBI lineage: Eukaryota > Metazoa > Chordata > Mammalia > Carnivora > Ursidae > Ailuropoda > Ailuropoda melanoleuca. The sequence goes on from NC_048222.1 coordinate 71,851,097, forward strand.
CACTTTCAAACAACACTGTGCTATTTCCCAGGTAGTGCAAACACCTCATAATAACCTAATAATGCTAATTCTTCCATTTCCTACCTAATACCATTGTTATCATTCATTTCATTTATACATAAGCATATATACACATTGTAGGTCTAATTATTATTTTGAACAAACTGTTATCTGTTAGATCAATTAAACATAAGAACAGTAACTTTTTATTTTATCTTCAGTTATTCCTTCTCCAGTGCTTTTCCTTTCTTTTAGTAGATCTGAGTTTTTGACTTAAATCATTTTCCTTCTCTCTAAAGAGAGACATTTTTTGCAAGGTAGGTCTATTGGGAAAAAATGCCCTTAATTTTTGATTGAGGAAGACTTTATTTCCTTTTCACTTTTGAAGGATAATTTCACAGGTTACAGAATTCTAGATTGGTGGGATTTTTTTCTCTGAACCTTTCAAATACTTCACTCTTTTTATGCTTGCATGGTTCCTGAGAAGTCATCTGTTTAGATGTATCCTTTGTTCCTCTATAAGTAAGGTGTTTTGGGTTGTTTTTTTTTTTTCCCTCTAGCTTCCTTCATGATTTTCTCTTTATCTCTTATTTTCTGGTTTTTTGAAAATGATGTGCCTAGGTATAGTTTTTTTTTTTTTGGTATTTATCATATTTGGTGTGTTCTTTGAGCTTCCTATATCAGCAGATTGGTATTCAGCATTAATTTAGGGAAACTCTTAGTCCTTGTTGTTTCAAATATTTCTTCTCCTTTTTCTTTCTTCTCATTCTGTTATAATCTTCTGTTTTTTTAATTATGTTAAGTTAGTCACCATACAGTACATCATTAGTTTTTGATGTAGTGTTCCATGATTCATTAGTTGTGTATAACACCCTGTGCTCATCACAACATGAGCCCTCCTTTTTTAAATAAATTTTTAAAAAAGATTTTATTTATTTATTTGACACAGAGAGAGGCAGCAAGAGAGGGAACACAAGCAGGGGGAGTGGGAGAGGGAGAAACAGGCTTCCTGCTGAGCAGGGAGCCTGATGCAGGACTCAATCCCAGAACTCTGGGATCATGACCTGAGCCGAAGGCAGATGCTTAACGACTGAGCCACCCAGGACCCCCACGTGTGCCCTCCTTAATTCCCATCACCCACTACCCCATCCCTTCACCCCCTCCCCTATAATCTTCTGTTTTAAGCTGTATGCGTTATACGTTTTGTTGTTGTCCCACAGTTCTTGGGTATTGTGCTCTGCTTTTTTCAGTCCTTTATCTGTTGGCTTTGCAGTTTTGGAGGTTTCTATTAAGATACTGTCAAGTTCAGAGATTTTTCCCTTCAGCTGTGTCCTATTAATAAAGCCCTCAAAGGCATTCTTCATTTCAGTTATAGTGTTTTTAGTCTCTAGCATTTCTTTTTGGTTCTTTATTAGAATTTCCATCTCTCTGCTTACATTGCTTGTATGTTGTCTACTTTATCTATTAGAGCCTTTAGCATGTTAATCATAGTTCTTTTAAATTCCCAGCCTGAAAATTCCAACATCCTTGCCATATTTGAGTCTGGTTTTGATGCTTGCATTACGCTTCAAACTGTGTTTTTTGCCTTTCAGTATGTCTTGTAATTTTTTTTTTTTATAACTGAGCATGATGAACTCGGTAAAAGGATCTGCTGTAAATAAGCCTTTAGTAATGTACTGCTAAGGTGTAGACAAGGGGAAATGTTCTATACCCCTGTGATTAGGTCTCAGTCTTTTAGTGAGCCTATGCTTCTAGACTGTGCATTTCACACCTTATTTTCAGTCCCCACTCCCCTTAGGTTAGACAGGATGGCTAAAGTGGGGTGAAATTAGGTACTTTCCTTCTCACATGTGTAAATCTAGAAGGGGCTTGAGTGGTTCCTTCCCCCCCTCCCTTCCCCCCCCCC
>NC_048222.1:71853150-71856481 GCF_002007445.2 Ailuropoda melanoleuca
CCCCCCCCGGCCTTTCTGCGGAAGCTAGAGTCATCTGGGCTTGGGTATTTCCCTTCCTTGAGGTCAATTAGGCTCCGGTAGAAACAAAACAAAACAAAACAAAACGCCCAGCAGGTATGGGTCTGGTTAAATAGTTTCTCCTGAAGGTAGACCTTGTTAAGAAGGACAGAATTGTCAGGCATATTCCAAAAAGGTTCTTTTTCCCCTTCTGCTAAGCACAAGTGGATTTTCCTCCAATATTCACTATGAGAACCCGGTAGAAATCTAGGAGGTAAAACTCACAAGAGTGAGGACCTCCCATTGATTTGGTTTCCTTGGAATTTTAACTCTCAGTGTGGTCCTCTGGAGCCTTAAGCAATTCATCAGGTATGTTTAGGCTTTCCTACCCCCAGCATTAGCTCCTGAGAAAGTGTCAGCTCAGTTTCTACTATGGAAAACCAATTTTGGGGGCAGTGGTTTGCTCTGTGTCCTCACTTCTCTTATGGATCTAAGAAGAATTGTTGATTTTTCAGTTTGTTTAGCTTTTTACTTTACATTTTACTTTATAAGATGGAGTAGTGATTTCCAAGCTTCTTATGTACTGACCACAAACCAGAAAATTTGGGGTTATTTCTTTCTGCTCCTCAGACTGGATTCAGTTGACCTATTTTCAAGTGTGCTGATTTTTTCTTCCACCTGCTCAAATCTGTTAATTTATTTTTTTCATTTCAATTATTGTACTCTGTAGTTCCAGAATTTTTATTTGGTTCCTTTTTATAATTTGTGTTTCTTTATTGATATTCCCTATTCATTGAGATATTATTCTCCCTGTTCCCTTTAGCTTTTCATCTCTGGTTTCCTTTAGCTCTTTAAGCATATTTTAAACAGTTTATTTAAAGTCTTCATCTAGTAAGTTCAATGTCTGTACCTCCTCAGACACAGTTTTTGTTGATTTCTTCTGTGAATGGGCTATATTTTTTGTTACTTTATATGCTTCCTAATTTTTTGAAAACTGAGCAATTTGAATATAATATGGCAACTCCGGAAATCAGATTTTCGTCCATTTTAGGGTTTATTTTGTTGTTAGTTGTGGACTATAGCTGTTTAGTTTTTTAGTGGCCTTTAAAAACTATTTTTGTAAAGTCTATATTCTTTGTCATGTGAGATTTCTGGAGCCTCTGTCCCTTTAGCTTGTGATTAGTTGGTGTTTTGACAGAGATTTCTTAGAATATCTGGAACCAAAGGAAAAAGACAAGAAAAGAAGGAAATGGGAAAAACGCTCTCAGTCTGTGTGGGGGTACTCCTTCAGGGCTTTGACAGGCCATTTACAACACTGAGCATCTACTTCCTGCTTGTGCTGAGCCTAGACATAGCCAGGGGTGAAAGTTGAGTGTCTTTCCAAGTCTTTTCTAAGTACACATCTTACTTTGGGTATATGCATGGCTTTCTTGGCTCCTCAGTATACATATTCACTTTTGAATGCCGTAATTAAAAAAAAAAAAAAAAAGAAGCCCTCTTCCCAGCTTTTCTTTCCAGGCTTTAGGCATGCCTATTGCTTGTCTCAGCTGTAATCTTTTGCCAAGGCAAGAGCAGTAGTTCATTTGCCTTGCAAGGATTATAAGGCATTCTGCCCTGACGACTTCCAAGTTAGGGGAAAGAAAGGCAAGCACTTTCAGGTAGCCCCCACACAGGTTAGAACAGACAAACATATTTCTTTGAAAATACAGTGTAGTCTTCTCTCTCTGAAACCGAGGACCAGGGTCACACAGTGGTAATGCAGGCTGCCAGCATCAGGACCATCCCTGAGCCAGGGATGCATGGGGCCAGGGTAAGTAGAAATGCCACAGATCATTATTACCATTTTTTGGTTGCCTTTTTCATAATTCAGCATTCCTTTTATTATTATCCAGAGTCCTGAAAATTTTGATTCTGGCAGTTTTTACTTTGTTTTCCAAAGTTTCTGAAAGATATTTTTGCTGGGTATAGAATTCAAAGTTTACAAGTTTTTTTTTCTTTCAGTACTTATTTATTTTTGAGAGAGAGGAAGAAAGGGAGCGAGAGTGCATGCCCTCGCCTGCACATCTGCGGGCAGGGGAGGGGCAGAGGGAGAGGGAGAGAGAGAATCTTAAGCAGGCTCCATGCCCAGCACAGAGCCTGACACTGGGCTTGATCTCAAAATCCTGAGGTTATGACTTGACTCAAAATCAAGAGTCTCTTGCTTAACTGACTGAGCCACCCAGATGCCCCTCTTTCCATACTTTAAAAATGTTGCTCTGGTGGCTTCTTGTTTGCATTATCTCCAATGAGAAATCTGATCTCCTTTTCTTTGTTTCCCTGTAAAATACTGTTGCTGTTTTTTCTTCACTGCCTTTAATATTTTCTCTTTATTACTGATTTTCAGGCATTTGATGATGTGTTACCTTGATTTAGCTTCCTTTATGTTTCATATGCCTGGGATTTATTAAATATTTTGGATCTCAGTTTATAATTTTGATCAAATTTGGAAATATTTCAGTCATGATTTCTTTAAAAAAAATTTTTTTGGGGGGTCTCTTGCTCTCTCTCCTCTCCTTGTGGATGCTATTTATCCACATATTAGGTTGCTTAATGTTTCTTATAGCTCACTGGTGGTATTTTCATTATTTTTTTCCCTTTATGTTTCATTTAGAATATTTTCTATTGGTATTGCTTCAAGTTCATTAATCTTTTCTTCTGCAATATTTAATCTACCATTAATCTCATCTGGTGTATTTTTATGTTAGACCTTGTGGTTTTTAATCCCTAGAAGTATGATTTGAGTCTGTTTTATATCTTCCATGTCTCTAATTTTTTTTAACACATAAAGTACAGATTTACAGGTTCCTGGCTGGCTCAGCTGAAAGAACACGTGAGGGGCGCCCAGGTGGCTCAGTCATTTAAGCATCTGCCTTCAGCTCAGGTCATGATCTCAGGGTTGTGGGATTGAGCCCTGCATCAGGCTCCCCACTCAGCACAGAGCCTCCTTCTCTCTTTCCTTCTGCAACTCCCCCTGCTTGTGCTCTCTCTCTCTGTCAAATAAATAAATAAACTCTTAAAAAAAAAAAAAAAAGAACATGTGACTCTTGTTCTCAGGGTCATGAGTTCGAGCCCCATGTTGGGTGTAGAAATTACTAAAATAAATAAATAAACTTAAAATAAATAAAATACAGATTTAAAAATTATTTTAATTCACTTGTCTTCTAACTCCTGTCACTGTTCTTGGTTGATATCAGTTAGTTGATTATTCTCCTCATTATGGGTTGTGGGTTTTTTTTTTTTTATTATTATATTATGTTAGTCACCATACAGTACATCCCCGGATTCCAATGCAAAG